>NW_018164591.1:139578-142021 GCF_001263595.1 Phalaenopsis equestris
CTGGTTGGGGGTTGGCTTTGGCTTTGTCTCTGGTTGAGGGCTGGTTTTGGTTTTGTTTCTTGTTGAGCTCGGTTTGGCTCCGGTTGGGGGCTGGTTGTCGCTTTGTCTCTAGTTGAGGGCTGGCTCTGGTTTTGGTTTTGATTGAGCTCGGTTTGGCTCACCGAAGAAATACTCCGTCCAAAGCGTCATTCCAGAAAATGATATTAAACAAATGGTTGAACAAGTTAAGGAGGCCTTAACCAGTCTAGGGGTGGTAAATTGATTTAAAGGGTAGACCTTACCCGGAGGAGTTCGATGTAGTACCCTACCCCAAAGATGTTTGTTCCAACCTATTCCTGCGCAGCTGCCAATGAATGAAATGTCTTTTGGCCACTATTGTACTACTTTTGTTGTTGAATGGGAGGTTCTATCAATATGATTTCGGTCGATCTGTTTGTTCCAACCTATTCCTGCGCAGCTGCCAATGAATGAAATGTCTTTTGGCCACTATTGTACTACTTTTGTTGTTGAATGGGAGGTTCTATCAATATGATTTCGGTCGATCTGTTTGTTCCAACCTATTCCTGCGCAGCTGCCAATGAATGAAATGTCTTTTGGCCACTATTGTACTACTTTTGTTGTTGAATGGGAGGTTCTATCAATATGATTTCGGTCGATCTGTTTGTTCCAACCTATTCCTGCGCAGCTGCCAATGAATGAAATGTCTTTTGGCCACTATTGTACTACTTTTGTTGTTGAATGGGAGGTTCTATCAATATGATTTCGGTCGATCTGTTTGTTCCAACCTATTCCTGCGCAGCTGCCAATGAATGAAATGTCTTTTGGCCACTATTGTACTACTTTTGTTGTTGAATGGGAGGTTCTATCAATATGATTTCGGTCGATCTGTTTGTTCCAACCTATTCCTGCGCAGCTGCCAATGAATGAAATGTCTTTTGGCCACTATTGTACTACTTTTGTTGTTGAATGGGAGGTTCTATCAATATGATTTCGGTCGATCTGTTTGTTCCAACCTATTCCTGCGCAGCTGCCAATGAATGAAATGTCTTTTGGCCACTATTGTACTACTTTTGTTGTTGAATGGGAGGTTCTATCAATATGATTTCGGTCGATCTGTTTGTTCCAACCTATTCCTGCGCAGCTGCCAATGAATGAAATGTCTTTTGGCCACTATTGTACTACTTTTGTTGTTGAATGGGAGGTTCTATCAATATGATTTCGGTCGATCTGTTTGTTCCAACCTATTCCTGCGCAGCTGCCAATGAATGAAATGTCTTTTGGCCACTATTGTACTACTTTTGTTGTTGAATGGGAGGTTCTATCAATATGATTTCGGTCGATCTGTTTGTTCCAACCTATTCCTGCGCAGCTGCCAATGAATGAAATGTCTTTTGGCCACTATTGTACTACTTTTGTTGTTGAATGGGAGGTTCTATCAATATGATTTCGGTCGATCTGTTTGTTCCAACCTATTCCTGCGCAGCTGCCAATGAATGAAATGTCTTTTGGCCACTATTGTACTACTTTTGTTGTTGAATGGGAGGTTCTATCAATATGATTTCGGTCGATCTGTTTTTTCCAACCTATTCCTGCGCAGCTGCCAATGAATGAAATGTCTTTTGGCCACTATTGTACTATTTTTGTTGTTGAATGGGAAATTAGCATGATCAATGTTAGTTTATCCCATCCCTCCCACCGCAATTAATGAAAAGAAAGGGTTTGTTGTTGTTCAGGATTGCGCAATATTTAAAAAAAAAAAACTGATCTTCTCGAAGGAAAATTGGGATGTTTTGGTAAGACTATGACTTCAGGGGAGAATGAAATTGATGCCCTAATAACTGAGTCATCCACTTTAAAGAATTCGGACTGGGTCCTAAGTTGATTTCAAATAAAATAGCGTGGTTGAAATACCAATAGTTGACTCGGGATATCACGAGCCTTTTAATTTCCTGCCACGTGACTGGGTCCTGACTTTCAAACGAGTTATAATATCCCAGAATTCGACTTGAGAAACATTTGAGGATTATTAGTCAGGGGAGTTCGGACATTCAAAATCGTTAACATATATCCCACCAGATATAGTAATTCTCAGAGTAATTCTCAGAAAACAAATGGAGCGGAGCAAAAAAGAAAGAAAAATGAGTCCCCTGAGAAGATGCTTGAGGTGAGCATAAAATTAAAAATTGGTTTCTGAATTCAGACATTCAAAATCTTTAGCACATGTCGCACCAGATATAGTAATTCTCAATAAAAAAAAGAGAAGAAAAGGGGAATAAAAAAAAGAAAGGAAAGAAAAAGAAAAGAAAGGTCTCCCTGAGAAGAAGCTTAAGGTGGACGTATAATCAAAAATTGGTGCCCGAGTTTCCCCTGATTAATGAGACTTAGAATGTTCTCTTAAGATAATTCTTCTGATATTATATTCAAGAAAAAGTTCAACGATCTT
>NW_018164591.1:142145-143460 GCF_001263595.1 Phalaenopsis equestris
TTCAAACCTGAAGTCATATCCTTCAGTGTCCAGCAAATACAACTCCAACTTCAACTCGAAGAACGTTAGAAAGATTTCTCAAAAAAACCTTCACCAGCCTTTACAGAATCTGCAACAAATCAAATGATGACTGCTGCAAACAAAACTACGAACTTGCGGCCTCTTCAGCCATGGTATCCGTAGAAATAACGCATCCGTTATTTGTACTTGAAAGAATATAGTTCTTATAGTACCTTAAGGATGAGCTATTTTCTACACTTGTCATTTGTCAGTGGACGATACTTCAAGAAGTACTGTACCTTGCAATGTTTCAGAGACAAAAACTCATTCCTAGAAGCTCAAACTTCGTGCTTGTTTGAAACTGGGTCCAAATCCTAACAAAAAGAAAAGAAAATGATAAATTTCTCGAGTTCGAGATTTCTTACTCTTTGCTACATTCTGCACAAAATCTCACAGTTTCATAATGTTTCCTCACCAATGTCAATCTTCGCGAATTCTACTAGTTTCCCACGAATTTGAAACACGATATTTTAGAGGATGAGGATTACATATCTCATTCTGCATTGCTTTGCAATGATTCACACGATATTTTAAAGGATGAGGATTTCACATCCGATTCCGCGTTGCTTTAGGAGTCCCTCCTATCGCAATCTTTCAAATCAATATTCGAGAGGTTGAGGATTTCACATCCGATTCAGCGTTCCTTTAGGAGTCCCTCCTATCGCAATCTTTCAAATCAATATTCGATAGGTTGAGGATTTCACATCTGATTCCGCGTTGCTTTAGGAGTTACTCTACCGCAATCCTTAAAATCAATATTTTAGAAGTTGAGGATTTCACATCTGATTCCGCGTTGCTTTAAGAGTCTCTCCTATCGCAATCTTTCAAATCAATATTTTAGAGGTTGAGGATTTCACATCCGATTCCGCGTTGTTATAGGAGTCCCTCCTATCGCACTCTTTCAAATCAAATTATACGATATTCTAGAGGTTGAGGATTTCACATCCGATTCCGCGTTGCTTTAGGAGCCCCTCCTATCGCAATCTTTCAAATCAATATTTTAGAGGTTGAGGATTTCACATCCGATTCCGCGTTGTTATAGGAGTCCCTCCTATCGCACTCTTTCAAATCAAATTATACGATATATCTGATTCCGCGTTGCTTTAGGAGCTCCTCCTATTGCAATCTTTCAAATCAATATTTTAGAGGTTGAGGATTTCACATCCGATTCCGCATTGCTTTAGGAATCCCTCCTATCGCAATTTTTCAAACCGATATTTTAGAGGTTGAGGATTTTACATCCGATTCCGCGTTG
>NW_018164591.1:143494-144268 GCF_001263595.1 Phalaenopsis equestris
CGCAATCCTTCCTCCTATCGCAATCCTTCAAATCAATATTCCAGAGGTTGAGGATTTTATATCTGATTCCGCGTTGCTCTCCTATCGCAATCTTTCGCAATCTTTCACAAATCAAATCAAAATTCTAGAGGTTGAGGATTTCACATCCGATTCCGCGTTGCTTTAGGAGTCCCTCCTATCGCAATCTTTCAAATCAATATTCGAGATGTTGAGGATTTCACATCCGATTCCGCATTGCTTTAGGAGCTCCTCCTATCACAATCCTTCAAATCAAATCTAGAGGTTGAGAATTTTACATCTGATTCCGCGTTGCTTTAGGAGCTTCTCCTATTGCAATCTTTAAAATCAATATTTTAAAGGTTGAGGATTTCACATCCGATACTGCGTTGTTTTAAGAGCTCCTATTGCAATCTTTCAAATCAATATTTTAGAGGTTGAGGATTTCACATCCGATTCCGCATTACTTTAGGAGTCCCTCCTATCACAATTTTTCAAACCGATATTCCAGATGTTGAGGATTTTACATCCGATTCCGCGTTGTTTTAGGAGCTCCTCCTATCGCAATCCTTCAAATCAATATTTCAGAGGTTGAGGATTTTATACCTGATTCTGCGTTGCTTTAAGAGCTTCTCCTATCGCAATCTTTCACAAATTAAATCAAAATTCTAGAGGTTGAGGATTTCACATCCGATTTCGCGTTCCTTTAGGAGTCCCTCCTATCGCAATCTTTCAAATCAATATTCGAGAGGTTGAGGATTTCACATCCGATTCCGC
>NW_018164591.1:144337-144888 GCF_001263595.1 Phalaenopsis equestris
TTAGGAGCTCCTCTTATCTCCTCTTATCGCAATCCTTCAAATCAAATCTAGAGGTTGAGGATTTTACATCTGATTCCGCGTTGCTTTAGGAGCCCCTCCTATCGCAATCCTTAAAATCAATATTTTAGAGGTTGGGGATTTCACATCCGATACTGCGTTGTTTTAGGAGCGCCTATTGCAATCTTCCAAATCAAATCCTAACACGAATCTGAAATTTACACTCGAAACTCGATAGTTTGAAATCCATCTTCTAATCCTCAGCGGATATGCTTTTATCACTCATTTCTATGCTTTGTTCTAGGTCTGTTGGCCTAGACATTTGTGTTGGTTTCGTTGATCTTTTCAGTCAACCCCAATACGCGCGGTGTGTTTGTCCGGCACACCACACCTATTGGGGGTCCATTTGTTGACCTCATTTTTAGTGAGGTCTAGTCTTCCTCTTAGGGTTTAGTATCTAACCTTAGGGATCTCCCTTCGACTATCTTAGAACCTTAGAAATGGAACCCGCCTCATTTTAGAAATTCAACCCGCTTCTGTACTCTTTTGTGGTT
>NW_018164591.1:144999-145275 GCF_001263595.1 Phalaenopsis equestris
CCCCCAAACTTCGCAATTCAGAGAGTCAGCGCGTCCGATCGCCTCATTTCGCATCGCTTGCACCGTTACCTATCGAAGGCTCGAATAAACCTTTTGAAATGATCGATCGCGGGTCAAAATTTTGTAAAATTTGAATTCTAACGCGTTTTTGACCCGATTATCGACGACGTCGTCCAAGCAACCCCGGATGACAAATTGGACTACGCTGGTGCGTCCGGAACGTCAATTTTGCCCAAAGGGAACACCCATTTTGTTACGTCGCCGCGCACGAGTAAA
>NW_018164591.1:145375-177355 GCF_001263595.1 Phalaenopsis equestris
ACCCTATTGACCCAAAGTCAATAAGCTTAGCCTGCTACCCTAAACCCTAAAATGAGGTCATACATGTAAAATACAATAAATATTCAAGTACGAGCAGCTTCCTAACCGAAGTAAAAAAGTAATTAAACCATTTTACCATCTCCCGAATAAATAGATAAAATATTTTATGAAGGAGACACTATTTATCATAGTTTATTATTATCTCTCTCTTTATTTCTCCTTACTTTACTTTGTATTCTTTGAGTGTGATTCACAAACAATTTTAGATTCAACGATAGACAACTCTCTTAAATGTGCATGAACTGTCAATTTGCTGGAAATAAATTTCATAAGATCTCAAAGTAAATCAAGACGACTTACTCATGATATAATGGGCTCGTTGTGAGTCGGTTCATTTTCAAATTTAAATTTTCTTACATCGTTTATAAGGTTTTAAATCAAACTCTTATTTTATTGGTTTCAATCAATTTTAGCTCCGTTCTGTTGGTTTTCTATTGTCATGTTCTACTTTTTAAAGTTTATGCGGAAACATAACGTTTTTACTAAGGAAAATATTATAAATATTTGCCATCATAAAAAATATTCAGTTGGACAATGTTGAATAAAAAAAAGCGCAAAAGGAATTTTAAACTTATAACTAAAAATTGCTCTTATAATGACATTTAACACCGTTTAGTCACATCTGAATAATTTGATGTGTGGACGATAACGTAGATTCGATTCACCATTGTGTTGTCTGGATGTAATATTTTTTCCTCTGTTTAAAGATTTCGTAAAAGTTATCATCATTTATGACGTGGGAGTGAAGGTATGAGAAATTTGATCGAGCCATTAATTTAAATAAATTATTATTATTATCAAGCTTTTATTTAATAACCCTACTCATAAGAATGCAATGTTAATATAGTACATATTATTTAGTAGAGAAACACAAAGTAAGAAAAAAAAAAACTGCAAAAATGGATAGGCCTCCAAAATGTTTCTCATTTTTAATATATTTTAAATTCTTGTTGAATTTGGGTGCTATAAATACTAAAAAAAAGAAAAAAAATAGAATTTCACATTATAAAATAAAAATCTCCTAAAATAGGTGGCAACTAATTTAATAAAATAACTAAATAATAACATAATTATCTTTAATCTTGGTGGTGGACAAAATTATCAAATAAATATTTTTAAAACATTGGGTGAACAAAAGGAAGAGAGTGCAAACTCATAAAATTATTTAAATTACATAGGAAAAAAAAAATTATGCTCTATAAGGAAATCTTAAATTTAAGGGTGGACACATGTCATTTTTTTTGAATGTCTGAACTAGTGCATTTATGCATGTCACGACAAACCCTTTGGGAATTTGACGAAAAAGAAAAATATGAGTTGGGGTTCATAGTAAAGTTTGATATATGTGCAATAATTTCAAAAAGGAATAAAGGAAGATGATAGATTTGTAAATAACAAAATTTCAAATGTTATATATGTAATTTCCCCAAAAAGTTGGGGGAGAAAAAGAGAGCAAAATAATGGAATTGCTTATGTTAAATAGGGAAAAAATAGCAAGCTCTTAATCCTTGGTAGGAAATCAACCAATAATGTGGATTTAAGCATATCTAATGTTTGAAATTGTTAAGATTTCAATTCATCAAGAACAGAAGAGAATTTAACTTTTACTTTTAAAATTGAATTTTGGCGCCTACTGGGTTTGAACATATGTCAACATGGCTACTTTTCATATATAATTAGGCTGGGAAAAATACAATGACATGTCTTTATTAGTATTTTATAATGTGGTTTATGAACTTTCCTTTAATATAATCTTTTCATAGAATACAAAGTCATGCTCAGTGCCGCCACTTATTATCTCGAGCTATTTAATTTTTGCTAATAAAGAATTTATGAAACTTCTTCCCACTTACTTTTTTTCTTTGTAATTCTCTTTCTTTTATTAGTTTAAGCAGCTCAAAATCAACATTGAATTTATCATACTTAAATTCATTGAAAGCGGAGTTTTGCTCTTTCAAGAATTAAAAGCATTTAAGGGCTAAATTCATGCTTCAATCTCTATATATAAATAAGGGATATAAAAATTCACTTGAAAAAGTGTCTAATTAATTATTACTCAACAAAAGTGGCAACATGTATATATTCTTATATTATTTGAACATATATCTATTAAAATCAATAAAATATCATTCTAAAATTCAATCAAATTGCTCTACTAAAATGGGGGCAATTGCATACAAACCGTCCTAAACTTGTTATTTACAAATCAACCTACCCCTTTCATCCATTTTTCATTTTCTCACTCAAATTTCAAAATTCACCTCAATCTATATTTTTCATTTTTATCCTATTCACGTAGATGTAAATACGTTAGTTCAATAGTTCAAAAAAAAAAAAAAACTTGATATTTAATTTAAAAATATTAATATTTCGGATAATTTATATGTAATTATCCCTAAAATAGATCATATTATACTAAAAATATATACTTAATTAGTAAGAACTAAATAATTTTCTTGTATACCCATTTCCCAATCAAGGTGTGGAGGATCCTCTCGTCCCCATTAAATTTAGAAAGCGAAAGAGCATCTTTCTTGTCTTCCTTGGAATTATTTTTCCCTAATTCCTCCATTTATCTATTCCCATGCGTATCAGTAGTTAGTACATAAGTTTATACGAGACTTCGAAAAACCGCTGAAAAAGCAGGGAGTGTCCCTCCCCCAACCAAAAATCCGTTTTTTTTACTTCTCCCGTCCTCCCCCACATCAAAAACACGATTTTTTAACTCCTCCAACCAACCCATGACCCACAAACTTCATTAAGATCCTTCCTCGCCGTCATCCGGTTGGATCTCCGCAGAGCTCCCCCGGGGAATGCCGCTTTCCTTCGCCCTCCAATCCTCTGAATACTCCCAAAGTTTCGACCTTTCTTCCCTTCATCCTCACTCCAACAATGGCGACTCACTCCACCTCACCACAGGAGATCCGTCACCGCGTAAACCATTTCCTAACCAAGCTCTCCGACCGCGACACCGAATCCCTCGCCGCCGCTGAACTCTCCGCCATTGCTCGTAACCTCACCGCCGACTCCCTCCCCCCTTTCATCTCCGCGCTCAGCGACGCTCGCCCGACAGACAAAACCCCTCTCCGCCGTCACTCTCTGCGCTTACTCTCGCTCCTCGCTCGCTCCCTCCCTTCTTCTTCTCTATCACCTCACCTCCACCGTCTCCTCGCTGCCGCTCTCCGCCGCCTCCGTGACCCCGATTCCTCCGTACGCGCCGCTCTAGTCGACACCGTTCGCTCCCTCGCCGCCGTAACACCACCCGCTGGCTTGGTTTCCACTCTCCTCCGCCCCCTTGCTGACGCTCTGTTCCATGAACAGGACATTCACCCACAATCCGTCTCCGCGCTTTCCCTCTCTGCAGTTTTGGAAAAATGTAACAGCGAGGAGACGGAGGAGCTGGCTGTCTTTTTAGAACGGCTTGTCCCGCGATTGGTTAAGCTGGCTCGGAGTCCGGCATTCAAGGCAAAGCCGGCTGTTTTGGAACTGGTCGGAAGTGTAAGTCTTGCTGCTTCTGGCATCGGAGATGCCGAGCTGAAGTTGCTAATAACTTGTCTGTTGGAGTTTCTCGGAAGCCAGAGCTGGGCTGCTCGGAATGCTGCTGCAATGGCGCTTACTCGCCTCGCGGTTGCGAAAAAGGACCGGCTTTGTGAGTATAAGCAAAGTTGTGTTGCGAGATTTGAGGCCCGGCGATTTGACAAGGTTTGATTGCTCTATTTTTTTCTCAATTTTTTCATCTCGATCCTGATCCGGAAGCGTTGGGCAATGCAGGTGAAGATTGTGAGAGATTCGATGAACAGGATGCTGGATGTGTGGAGGGAGATACCGGAGAAAGAGCTGGATCTGTTGCCGCCATCTGAATCACAGTCCAATTCTTATGTCAAAGGTGATATCTTTTATAATTTGGGTGCTTGTGCTAGTTTAGAGATCTGAGTCTGTGTTAATTATGAATTGAGCAGAGATTGGCTGTGATAGAAGATACCAGCCTGCTTCAATTCTCAGTTCTTCATCTGTACAGTCTTCTTCCCCACTTACTTCCAGAAAAATGAGAATTCCCACCTGCAAATCTCCACCGAACGCAGCAACACCAATTGTTACGGCAAAGAAGATTGAGTTTGATCAGAAGAGAAATTTAAGAAAGATAAATCAGAAGAGGAATTCAGATCCTCTTTACAAAGTTGAAAACGAGAACATCCTCACAAAAACGGAGGAGGTTTTAAATAGTTGCCAGCAAGAGAGATCTGAGAACAATGGCAGATCTAGATTGGAGGTTAAGAGGGCACTTTTTGAGAAGAACTGGGATGATAAGAAGATCGGCGGCTTGAAATCTGGGTCTAGGATTGTGCCATTTGAGGAGATCGGAAGCTCGGAGCTGACGAATGAAGCTGCTGTAACTAGTGATAAGATCCACGGGGAACAGAAGGATGGTGATTTGTCTATGATCCGGATGCATTTGGTTCAGATTGAGAACCAGCAATCCAGCCTACTGAACCTCCTCCAAGTAACAATTCTTTCACTGAACGCTTAATCTGTGGTTTTGTGATAAGAAAGTGAAAATCAAGGTTCATTTTGTTTTCATTGTAGATTTTAAACATACATTGTGAAATGATGATTTAGTGTCAATTGTTTTTACTCTGAAATTAATCATTTTTCAAAGCAAATTTTCTTACTTTAAACAACCAACTGCTTGTTTCATCATCTTCCTAAACTCTCATGTTTCATTCCGTCTTCAACAAAACTTCAATTTTTATCAGAGATTCATCGGAAGCTCTCAGAAAGGCATTCATTCCCTGGAAGCAAGAGTTCTAAACTTAGAAATGGCGCTAGAGAACATGTCTCGAGATCTTGCTTCGTCTTCATCTGGGAGAGTGATGAACACTGATCCAGCTGCAAAGCTGTGTTGCAGGTTTCCAGGCACAGAGTTCCTAAGCTCCAAATTTTGGAGGAGAGCAGAGAGGAGATATGCTTCCAGGTTCTTGACTTACAAGCAGGAGAGGCAGAAGTTTGGATTTAGTGGGGGATTTGTTAATCCCCTCGCTGAAGGTAAGTTTTATTTCTTGTGTTATTTTTGTTGATGTGATTTTGCACTACTTTAGCCAAGAAAACTTGAAAGATTTACATGCATACCTTGCAATTTCTATGTATTTACATATGTAACACTTAGGGGCTGTATGATAATGGATTTAAGTATGATTATAGTATAGCCTTAAGGCTATCCTATCCTTCCTTTTTTGCAATGAATTGATTTATGCTGACTTTACAACTAGCCCCTTGTCATTTTTAAATTGATATTTTTTCCCTCTTTTGCATGCTTTCCAATTCAATTTTATGTTCATGAAATTCAATTTCAATTTATCATTCATCCTTAAAATCATAAAATTATTGTAATATGACACTTGATGTAATAATACCTGAGTCTGAACCGTATTTGCCAATGAGCCCAAATTACCTCATGGCCCCTTGTTATTCTACACATGATGCAATGCAAAATTGCATCACTGATACAATAATTTCTCTCATATGAAATCACCCGCTATGTTCATAAACATTTATCACACATGCCCCCCTTCACTATATTTTATTTCTTTCCAACTTTCTACACATAATTTGCAACATTTGTATATTGATCCTGCAGGTTAATATCTGCAAATCATGGGGAACTGCCACAATGAGCGAAAGGATATGGGTTGATATTTTGTGTTTTTATTTTGTAATATTATTTTGTTTACTATTTAGGTTGAATGATGTTCTTTTCTTTGATGCACAACCGATTCACATGGCTCCAGTCTTTGTTCCCATACCGTCTCTGAAAAGTATTTTTAGCAATTCAAAGGGATGCCTTTTGCTTTCATGTCTGGTCACATGCAGAGAAACAAATATTAGTTTTTTCACTTTGGCCCTTACATTTATGGGAAATTTACATGCATACCTCATAATTCTTATGTATTTACGTAACTATCACCCAAATTTTGTTATTTACACGTCATTATTTTGGTCTCATTTTTTATTTGATGTTAAAGATTTGAGGGGTATGCATGTAAATATGAATGTTTAAGTGATAGATATTTAAATATATAAAAAAATGTGTGTATGTAAATGGCGCTTCATTTATTTTGCTTTTCTCCTGAAATAAATGTATTGTGTATTAAAAAAAAAAACTCATTCTTCTTTATGGCTGAAAATCATATATTGTCCTTCATTTAATTCGATATTATTATATTAAATATCAATTGGGCCTTTGGGAGCAGAAAATATTGCATCAATGAAATCACGTCACGCGGTGACCAAAAATAAATAAATATATATATTCGGTAACACGAGAGAATATTTCTTTCATGTTATTCAAGTGTTATTGTGTGTTATTCAAGTGTTATTGATTTTTTATTGTGTTATTATAACACCGGGAATATTTCAAAATACAATAACACTTGAATAACATACAATAGCACATAAATAACATGCGAGAATATTCTTCAATGTTAACGCACCTTTTTATTTTTATGTCACCTCCGCGTGACGTGATTTCATTAAACTCCGCAAATAACTCTGCGATTCGGAGTCCTCATGCAATATTTTTTTCCTTTAGAACATCTTATTTTTATGAATTTTATAAGTATTAAATTTAATCATTGTATATTTTATTATTTAATAATATTTAATTTATTTTAATATAAACTTTTCAGGACCCTTGCATTTCTCATCAACTATTAAATTTATATAATGCATATTTTAATTCTTTAATAAATTTCAAGGCCACGATTATAATATTGTCGGTTAGTTTACGTGGTCTTCGACGAGTTTCGAAAATGATTTCTGCATTTTATGACTTTGGTCAAATTTTAATTTATTGGATTCGAAGTCTTATATACGAAAAAATATTACATCAAGACTTCGCACCTAGAGTTGCATGTAAAATCTAATGAATTTGCGCGGTAGAGGTGATCGGCCCGGTAACACCGAGTTATTATAATACCGGGAATATTCCTAGAAGATAATAACACTTAAATAACATACAAAACACCTGAATAACACGAGGAAAATATTCTCTGGTGTTATCAGACCGATCGATTCCACGGTGTAATTTTATTGGACTCCGCATGTAACTCTAGGTTAATATTTTTTCTATATACAGGGGGCATTTACACACATATCTAACCATCCTTATGTATTTACATATTTAGTACTTTCATATTCACATACGTCAAACTTTACTCTTGAATGTCACGAAAAAAATACCACTTATTAACTTTTTAGAAGTGGACACATTTTCGTGTATTAGAATAAATATCGAATTTTAGGTGGTAGGTATGTAAATACAGAGAAATTGTGTTGCATATATATAAAAGAAAATTAAAAAAAAAAGTATATATTTTATATCAGAAGGTTTACATGCATACCACCCGATTCTTATATATTTACATATGTTACACCCACAACTTCAGTATTTACAAACACCTTGACTGTGTTTGAAAAGGTGCGCTTCATTTTTTTTTACAGTTAAAACGATGGTGGTATTTTTTTCTTCTTCTGACATTTCGGTGGTATAAATGCAAAAGGTAATGTTTAGGTGTTGAATATGTAAATACGTAGAAATTAGGTGGTATGTATGTATATGTCCCTTTGAGCTAAAGGACCAATGTGTCTTGGGTTTAACATGAGGGGACTACTTAATTCATGTGGTATAAACGGCATTAGCTTTTATGGTATAGCTATGAAATATTTATAAAATATGTCTAGTTTTAAATTGCAAATAAAAAAAAGAATTATATAATAAGCTTTATTATGAAATATTTTACTATAAAAATTGAAGGAGTTATTTTATTTTTCTACTAAATATTTAAAGTTAAATTAATTTGATTTTATGTCAAAATTTATGAAGAGAGAATTATATTTTAATGGTGCTTTTATATTAATTAAATATAATATAATTATCAAAAAAATATGTGATATGTTAGATATTAAATATGTTATATGTAGATTAGATTATCTATTAAATATATGTAACATATAAATAAAAATATTTAATTTTACTATAAAAATTATAAAAATTAATAAGAGGAATTCATTTCATGATGGAACACTTCTATTGTTTTATTATGTTGGAGTGATGAATTCGTGTGATGTGATCAACTCGTATGTATTTACATATCGAACACCTAAACTTTAATTTTTTACATACATGCCAACTTACAATGCATTAAAATGTATATTTCATTTTTTTAAATTTAAAATAGCTGCAGTTTGATGCGATATAAAATATTTGAGCGATATAAATGTAAAAAGCTAAGATAAATGGTTGATCATTGACAAAATATATGGAGAAAGAAGATGTTGATAACAAAGACAAGTATAAAAGCATGTATGATAAGATCAACCAGTTTATGAATGTCAGATGACCATGGAGACCCTCCAATTAAAGGTGCACCACCAAAAATAGAGGAGGAAATTAAATTCGCAATCAATGAATTAAGAGAAGTCAACTTGGGAATAGTATTTCAGGTTATGACCCTATTTACAAAGGCTTTCTAGTGAGAACCCTATTTGCATTACAATTGCATCAAGGTTTTCTTGTAGGATTAGAGTGAAGGTCTTGTCCATTATGTTCTGTTGTCTAAGACTTATGCCATTTATTTTTTATTTAACTAAAAAAAATAATGTAATGTTATTTATAATAGAATATTTTTTAATATTTCAAGTATAAAGGAGAATATAAAAAACTTAATTAGAAAAATTAGTTCTATATTTACCTTTAAAAGGCAAAAACAATATTTTGGGGAGATATAAATAAGTCTAAAAAAATTGTTAAGACGAGGAGCTAACGAGATGATAAGGTTTATTATTTTTAGATTAGTTCGGTAATGGAACCCCCCTCCCATTAGATTTATTAGAAATAACATAAGCCGGGTAATAATTAGTTTTACCTTATTTCTTTGATATCTCTCATTATAAAATACCAAAATATTCAAGGGAAGGTAGATATGTTGTCATAAAAATAGTTGATAAGGGTTAACCAAATAATTTAATATAGATACTACCATGAGTAGATTAAAAAGTTGATTTTTAAGATGGTTTAACCTAGGTGATTGGAAAGGTGACTTGCTAAAAGACTTTGTAGCTTGTCCTTGTAATTGCAAATATCATAGCAATAAAGTCATAACTTTGTATGAATTAATCTACAATTCATAGAAGTAAGGAATAATATAATATAAACTAGTCTTTTTAAGTCAACAAAAAATATTATAATGTTAATAGATGACACACTTCTTGACAAGATAATATGAGAATTTTGATGTGGGTATCATATTTCGTCCAAGTCCAAAGTATTAAAAGTAATCTGATTATTTTTTGGCACACCTTGTGTATAATAGTGGATTGATTATGATAGTATGCTAATAATAGTTAATAATTATTGCAATCTTCTTGCCAATAATCTTGTGATCTTTTTTGTTGTGAGTTTAATGATATATGGATTCATTTTAAATAATAGCCAACTTTTATTGACAAATGAGCAAATCAAACGTTTATTTTTTTTTTTCCTTCAGACGAAGGCAATTTTCGCTTGAATGATTTCCTTAGTAGTGTGGACTTTTGCTTGAATGATCTCTTTAGTGGTGGATATAATAATACTTCAAAATGGTTTAACCTAAATATTTAGTATTATGAATCTTCATTAGAATATTATCCTTTGATTTGCTTAAATGGGCACAAATGAGGTTCTCATATTGCTTTCATGATTATTGAACTTAGTGGGAATGGTGATTATAGTCTCTTAAATGCTCTTACATTATGTTAGGGGGGTTGATATATTTCTTGTTTTGAGTTCATATGTTTATTTGACAACTGTTTAAACTACTTTCAATTGGTGATCATTACCTAATAAATAGTAATTAATGTTTATACTTGATAAATGAAATTAGGATATAAGTAAACAATCTCTCGCGTCAGTGAAGGAGGAGAAGTCCCAGGATGAGACCTTCAAAGAAATATCTTATAGTAACTTTGGATCAACCCAAAAGTTGGTAAAATTCTAAAAAATCATTACAAAATACTCTTTAAAGGCCTTCATGACTAACAAATCCTTAAAAAATACTCTTCAAAGGTCTCTAATTTTTATTTAGAAAATCTTAATAAGATGAAAGAAATCATTACTATACTTTGATCTAGAATAAATATACAATAAAATGCAACTCAGCTGACAAAATAATGACTAAACTTATCATTGAAAGTATAGAATTAAATGATCTAGAATAAATATACAATAAAATGCAACTCAGTTGGCAAAATAATGACTAAACATATCATTGAAAGTTGCGACTTAATCTTAGAGAGTCATAGGAAAATTTTTATATGGGAGCGTATTATAATCATATTGGATATTCATAACTATTTTAGAATTGCCAATTTGCTTGTAAAAATCATATACCACATTGGAAGGATCAATATCAGATAATTTGAATCCCGCCTGAATAAGTTGTTTAGGGAATTACATCAATTTGAGTCAAATACTCTTAAAGAATATGCTGAGAAATAAGTTGCTTAAATCCTCAAAAAGATTTCATATTAAAAGAAGACATTAAAATTTATCTCTTACAACTTTATCTATGACAATAATATGATATTGTTGGTCAAGTCCACTGAGATTGTAGGGGGTTTGTGCCAATTAAGTAGCATATGAAAGATGGCTAAATTGGCAATATTTATGAGATATTAGTGAGGCAGTAATGGAAGAGAAATTTCATTATGATGGTGGAAGCATCTTACACTAGTGCCATCAAATTGATTATTCTTGACTTGATGTAGATTTTATATTAGGTGAATTCTACCATGTTGTAATTGCATTATTTGTTGAGTAGATTCTTATAAGGTTTCAAAGACTTCAATTTGTTGCTTCATTATCAGATGAAAACGATCTTAGAAAAGAGGCTTAGGAGGCCTTCACTGGTTGCATTATATTATCCTTGATTAAGGAATTAGCTGTTAGCCATTGAGAAAGTATTTATAATGCCTATGATAATGAGAAATTCTTAATAGATGATGCTAAATTGGTACAATTTAGAACACTCACGATAGTATATGAGATATTCTAAAAACTTTTGACCCTAATTTTAATATTAAAATATTAAAATTTTATTATTGCAAAAAGATTGTGCTTGCTATGAATTTTATGGTGACATATAAAAAATGTAAAATATAAGGAATGAAGAATAATACCAAGAAATCATTAGAGATAATGAACATATATAGTTTTAAATCTTTTGACCTTTTTTTATTTTAAAATAATTATTATAATTTAACCTTCATCAATTGACTTTGGCTTTAGCCAAAGTTTAATCTATTTAACCTCATCGTCCCCGTTCTGAGATGACAAAAATTTATCCTTTATGCCATAGAATATTTCTGATACATTTTGTTTTATATAGCCGAGACATTTTTTTATATAGTCAATCAAGCTCACAATTAGGCATAAGGCTAATTCTCTACACCTGTGGAGTGGAGAGAATATTTTGTACGCCCAACTGTTGTGAAAAACGACGACAATAAAGAGAAAAACATGATCAAGAAAATTCTCAAAAAAAAAATAATAACACAGTTGAAACACACAAATTTACGTGATTCGACAAATTGCCTACGTCCACGGAGCTGCAAAGGATTTATTAGCTTGAGAAATTACACCCGTCGATCACATCGATGATTGCATGAAAGAACAATCTTTCTCTCTCTTTTATCTCTCCTTATTCTCTCTCTCTCTCTCTACCTGAGAGCTTCAAATCAAAGCATGCTAGAAGAAGAACCTGGAAAGCTACCAATGCTAAAGAGAGATGCCTGAGAAACCAAATCCCGAGCGTGATTACAAGGGGAGCTAGCATGACTATTTATTAATTCCATCTTTTCATTAGGCCCATTAAGGAATTAATTAAATAATCAATGAAGCTCATTAATTATTTCCTTTTCTCTTCTGCAACAAATTTTAGAAGGAATTAAGAATAATTAATTTCGAGTATCATATCCAATTTGCTTCCAAACATGAGAAAATACCAATTTGAGCAGGGGACCAGTTTCCATATTTGCAACAAATCTCACACTTGGAGACTGATACACTGGCTGTATCATTCATTAGCTGTGTAGCCCTTTTCTTCGAACGTGATATCCTCTACCCCTACAACTCAAAGCCCTGGTTTTCATGCTATAAGACTAACTGAAGTCGAGCACAACTTCAGTTTCTCAATTGTAACACCCTTAGTCGACATATTAACATCAACATAGTCTTGTACCTCCAATTTTTTTCTCGGGTTACTCATGTTTCTGCTTACAACTCCCACTACAAGAGCAATATCTGTCTTGTACCTCCAATTTTTTTCTCGGGTTACTCATATTTCTGCTTACAACTCCCACTACAAGAGCAATATCTTGTCTATGCTGAAAGCCCTTTTCAACGTCTAGCTTTGTACCTCTTACTGCCATTAAGCACAGTCTTCACCCTGTACACACTTGTTGTGCACTGCCTTCTTCCCTAGTAAAAGTTCTGTCAGCTCCCAAGTCTCATTCCTTGGTAGAGAATCCAACTTTTATGGTCGCTTTTCCAGTAACGAAAGATGAAGTTTCTTTTCATAGAGGTAGTCCTCTATCTGCATCTTCCGGTAACCAAAATATGTGTCATTGAATTTCTTGATCCCTGATACCATCACTTCGTCCTCGCCCACCATTCTTCCTTAGATCCGAAACCACAGCTCAGATACTAATTGTTGTGAAAAACGACGACAATAAAACGAAAAATCAGATCGACAAAATTCACAAAACATATAACACAATGGATACACACAGATTTAAGTGGTTCGGTAAATTGCCTACGTCCACAGAGCTGCAGAAGATTTTATTAGCTTGAGGAATTACACCCATCGATTACCTCGACGATTATAAGAAAGAAAAGTCTCTCACTCTCTCTCTCTCTTCTCTCTCCTCTCCTTCGCTCTCTACCTGATAGCTTCAAACCGAAGCATGACAGAAGAATAATCTGGAAAGCTACCAATGCTGAAGAGAGATGCATGGGAAACCAAATCCCGAGTGTGATTACAAGGGAAGCTAGCATGCCTATTTATTAATTCCATCGTGACATTAGGCTCATTAAGGAATTAATCAAATAATTATTAGAGCCCATTAATTATTTTAATTTTCTCTTATTCAGCAAATTATATAAGGAATTAAGAACAATTAATTTAGCAATTAATTTTGAGTATCAAATCCAAGTATCAAATCCGTATCAAATCCAATTTGTTGCCAAACATGAGAAAATGTCAATTTGAGCAGTTGACCAAATTCCATATTCGCAACACCAACTAGGGGTGTAAACGACCCGAACACGAATGAGCCCAAACTCAGCTCGTGTTCGACTTGTTTATATTTCAAGCTCAAAAAGTGTGTTCGTGTTTGACTCGTTTGGTTTGATTCTTTTGTTTGGGGAGCCGAACACGAGCTATTCACGAACAAAGAGTCGTTTTTTACTACCCTAATCACGTAGCTACAAGATGTTAATAATTGGGGCAAGATTTAAAAATTATTATTTATATTAAAACATTATTTGAATCTAATATAATAAATTTTATTCTATTTTCTTAATTAATACTTTTTAATTGATTATAAATCTTTGTAGCATTGTAGTCAATTAAGATTTTAAAAATACGACTCATCAATATCTCTCTCTCTCTCTCTCTATATATATATATAAATATATAATTGATGAGTTGTATTTTGAGCCAAAACGAGCCGAAAACAGATGAACAAGTCTGTGTTCGTGACTTCTTAACGAGCCGAACACGAGCTATTCGTGAACAATGAGGCCTTTTGACAGCCTTATGCCCGGCATATATGATTAGCGTGATATTTAGGTAATAGTAAAGTAATATTACACCACAATAACATTTTAATACGAGCACAATAACACGATAATATCATAACAATAACATCTTATCGTAAATACCTCGCCAATAACAATCAATAGTATCCATCCTCATCCCGCAATATTTTTCAATATTTTTATTGTGGATTGATAGCGACCAGGGTAGTCGGCACAGCATATACTGACATACTTTTGCTCGCCTTCCCACTGTGTTAGCAATGGCGATCCCAATCCCTCACCGGCAGCTTTTCATCGACGGAGAGTGGAAGGAGCCAAACAAAAAGAGAATTCCCGTCATTAATCCCGCCAACGAAACCGTGATCGGTTCATCACTCAAACCCTTCTCCTTTTTCTTAAACTTCTCAGATCGATAGATCAATCGGTGGATCAAAGTTCTTTTTCCTTCTGATCTCGATTATGTTTCCAGGGGATATACCTGCGGCGACTGCCGAGGATGTCGAGCTTGCAGTTGAGGCCGCTCGCCGGGCTTTCTACAGAAACGGTGGTCGGGAATGGGCGCGAGCATCCGGAGCTACTCGCGCGAAATATCTCCGTTCCATCGCCTCCAAGGTATAGTATGTCTCTTATTTTTTTGTTTATTAGATTAGGGTTTGAAATCTTTCTCTTATGAATTGTGAATATACAATGACACGGCTTGGGCAGGCGCTTAGGATGCACCAATGAAATGTTAGAAAGAATTCATGTGAGGATATGGAAGTAAAAAAATGGCAGATCAATGGTGAAATGGATTATTGTTCTACTAAAGTAATGTAAAATAGAGTTAGCAGTTTACATTGTTCTTAATAAGAATGAGGATTTATAAAGCTGAACCCAAATAATTGCGAGCAGTCAACTGGTGACTATTATCATGATATTTTTTTTTATCAGCAAAATTTAAGGTCTGATGAAATGGATTACTTGCAATTTGTGCTCTGCCTGTCGTATACATTACCGAGTAACAAACTAAATGTGTTGATTCATTTATTTGATATAACATCGGCCAAAGATCGGCCTTCTTGAAAATGTTCTGTTTCCATTTTTTTAGTTTGTTATTGATTGGTCGCTACCTAAAGTTGGTTTATGGGTTCAGGAATTTATCTAAGACAGGCAGCTAAATATGCTTATTATTATTTTTCAGTTCACTAAAGAATATTACTTGATGTTTCATGGTGTAAATGTAGGAATATAAAGCTCGTTACCCAGCCTGTGTTTTTCTGTCTATTTGATTACATAGGTGCACCTGCACTTTATTGTTGTCCAAATTTACTGTAAACATGACCTACTAAAGAAGTACTTGTCCAATATCTTGGGCATTAAATTGGATCCAGTTCATTCCACCATTTTTCTGATCTTACTTTGGGATTCACTGTTATTTTTGAACTTCTTGTTGCAGATTAGAGAGAGGACTTCTGAATTGGCTAAACTTGAGGCCATAGATAGTGGCAAGCCATTGGATGAAACAGCGTGGGATTTGGTGAGTCCACTAATTTTCATGGCTTTGTCTGAATTTCTTATAATGTATAACTGACTTATTTTCCCCTTCTATCCTCCAGGATGATGTTGCTTCCTGTTTTGAGTACTATGCAGATCTTGCAGAATCCTTAGATGAAAAGCAAAGAGCCCCTGTTTCTGTTCCGCTGAAAACATTTAAGTCATATGTTATCAAAGAACCCATAGGAGTTGTTGGATTGATTACACCCTGGTATACTGATTGATCCTTGGACCAATCTCTCAATTGAGTTTTCTTGTTCTAGATAGATTTCTGAATTTAGGTTTTGCTCCACTGAACACCAAGACGAAGCGCTGTTTTAGGAATGATTGGCTTAAAAACAGCACCATGGTCTATTTTTTCTGGTGCTTAAATGAACTTTGGACTTCGTTCAGAGACATCTTTTAGATTGCTATGAAAGCAGCTTTGGATCAACCACTGGCAACAAACAAGAAGCAAACAACAACAGAAAAACAAACAAGAAGACAACCATAGTACATCATCATGACTGAGTAAGATAGCAGTAAGGCACCAGCACAAAGGTGGTTGGTTGTTTCAAGGCAGCAACAAGCAAGCAAGCAGTGCTAAATGCTACAGAGAGCAAGTAGTGGCATTGCCCAGTCACCAAACCTGTGGGTGAAGAAATTAAGCAGAGAGAAGTGGAAGACAATGAAAAAGCAAAGGAAGATTTTGATTTCTCTTTTCTTTCAAAATTTCAAGCCTTTAAATAGAAAACTCCTTCTAATAGAAAAGAGGAAATTATATCCATAGTAGCATTCTAGGTAGTTCAAATTTTTTGATTGACATCCTGTTGCGTCTGTGAGTCACCCACCTTGATCTTAGCAATGTGGTATGTGAATCACTATTGTGGACAATTTTCATGGGTAAATTGAACTAAATCTTTAACAAAATGATTACTTTAATGTTCCATGTAGTAATGCCCTGTCATGATTATAAACAATCTAATTGATGTCGGTCTAGATCTAATCATTTCATCTTTTTTGTGAATTATAATTTCAAGTCGGAGAAGATTGACTTTTCAACACCCAACTATATCAATTTGTTGCCTATCAACTAATCTCTTAGGAAGTTCCTAGGATATTTTAGATATATTTTTTAGAGCGTTTTAGTTCACGGTACTTCAAAATTTTCATCTTTAGAGGATTCCTGCAAATATCCAAATCATACATTTGGCTGACTAGGTTTAACTTGATTCTATAAAATAATGTGCTTTTGAGCTTGCAATAAATAACGGACTTTTTTTTCCCCGTTTTTTGCTTGAGTTGTGAAGAAAAACGTGCGAGGGAATACACACTTAATTCTTTTTACCAATCTTCAACCGTAAAACTACATATATAGGGAAATTGCTTTCTCCTAATTTACATTATTACCAAATATATTAGCCCATGAAAATAAAACAATTCTGAAATAAACATAAATAGCAAGAAAATAAAACTAACCAAGGAATTTCCCAAAGTGTCTCCAATTAATCCATCCATGACCCCTTGGATGGTCAGCCTGGGCCCACTATTCAAAGGAGGCCTATCCTTCTAGATTTCCACACTTTTCCTTAAGTTGGGTCGTAGATATTGTAGAGACCAAGCTTGGTATTAACTTTGAGATGCTACTTAAAAGAGGATTTAGTTTTTGTTGTGTGGAGATTTTAGATTCTTGTGTGGAGTCCTTTTTCCTTTTGTGGGCTGTATCTGAGGGGGTGGTGGTGCTCCGGTTATATCCTACTCTGAGGTGGTGGTTGTATGTTCTCTTTTTGAACTTAAAATCCTTTTTTTGGTTCAATATTACATTTAGATCCCTCAAGGAGATAAAGCAAATTTGGAAGTTTTTGTACAGTTTGAGGATGTTGGTTGGATCATTGAATCAATCTTTATTTCATATTAT
The DNA here is from genome assembly GCF_001263595.1 of Phalaenopsis equestris. Lineage (NCBI taxonomy): Eukaryota > Viridiplantae > Streptophyta > Magnoliopsida > Asparagales > Orchidaceae > Phalaenopsis > Phalaenopsis equestris. The sequence goes on from NW_018164591.1 coordinate 162,718, forward strand.
AGTTCCATTTTCTTTTTTGAATTTTAGATCATCATTATTCATTAGAATTGTCTTACTTTGTCTGGAATTAATGTTTCATGCTCCTAGGGAGTTTGTTCTATGGTCTATGGTTTTTTTGGTTTCATCTATAAGAACCTTGATTGGGATTTGGCAACTTTTACAATCTCATTTTTTCCAATTTAGGAACTATCCACTGTTAATGGCAACATGGAAGGTCGCTCCTGCCTTGGCAGCTGGGTGTACTGCTGTGCTAAAGCCATCCGAATTGGCTTCTGTGTATGTTTGAAATTTGAAATGTTATAATTCAGTTTCTAATATTATTAAGTTTTTTTTGCTCACGAAGTTGTTCTTTTTAATACTAGGACATGTTTGGAGCTTGGTGAAGTGTGCAAAGAAGTTAAACTTCCTCCTGGTGTCCTAAACATTATAACTGGATTAGGATCTGAGGCTGGTGCACCCTTGGCATCCAATCCTCTTGTAGACAAAGTTGGGTATTACCTGGATCATTTTTTTTTCAAATTGTATTTTAAAAACCAATAATTCATACTGAAAAATGGTTTTATGAAAATGTATCATTAGCAGATTTATTATAGGTATTTAATTTCCAAATCTGTAAAATTATGCTAAAAAACTCTTGAGTTATATCTTCTACTAAATTACTAACGAGTTATTTCTATTTTATCTACTGTTGTGACGTCCAATCTCTGGATATTTCAGCATGTTAGCTTCATAGAGAACTATATATAGTGCCAAGGAATGAGACCCAAATATTAAACGTTAAACCAAAGAAAATCGCTGCTAAAACCTACCGAAACTTGTATACTTCTACATGAAACTGCGGTGAATCATGAAGATTGTTTGGAAAGAAATGAATACTTGCGTTTTAAAATGGTGGTGTTTTTTTATTTTTTTTTATTTGTGATGTGTTGTTTCAGTGATAGATATGGTTATGAAAGGCACTTTATTAATGTACTTCTGAATTGTACCTAGAGATGTGAGTTCACATTTATAGCTCTAACATAACATCTTATTTTCTTTCTCTTTCTCACGCTCACACACACACATTGTATTTTTAAAGTAGGAGATTTTCTTCACAAGTTTCTTTATATTGCATTTTGTCAGTAGTTATGCATTAAGTCACCTTATGCTGTCAATGTTTAGTCGCGTGCTTTTGAAGCGAAGCACCACGACTGAGTTTTGACTCCTCAGTTCATCATGGTGCCCTTAAACACATGCTTTTTTTTTGCGTTTCCTATTAGGATTAAAGGGTTGCTGGCCTGACTTAATCAATCATTTTGACTTCTAATTCATAACGCCATAAATGGAGGACAATACTTTTGGAATTTTTATAACCGTAAATTATTTTTCGTCCTCTATGTTGATGGCGACTGAACCTTTTTAGTGTCCAACAAAGCTTTCAATATCAGAATCCCTACCCCCAATTAACACCATTCCTATTGATGATTTATCTTCTTGTTTGCATGATATGTTATGTATCTGACTCCTTCGATGGATGCATTACATGAATATTTGTTAATTCCCAATTTTCCCTTGAACTCTCTTTTGTCAAAATTTTGAGATCGTCTCATCTCACACGTGACATTTATTCGTTGTTGGAGGTTGCCACATCCCATGGATTATACATTATCAGGCTTAAGAGTATGTGGGGCAGCTGCTGTTTTTTGAAGAAGCACTTCTAGAGCTGTTTCATGGGGAAGCTGCTATTAGAAAGCTATTGATGGTTTATCAGTCTATATGTTTAGATGATCTGCGGTACTGCAGTTGTTTTTGAGAAAAAAAAATTATAATTCTCTTATAGGTATATGTTATTTATATTGTTGCAGTTTCTGTAATAATTATAATTGACTAACAAATAAATTAAGCAGTTCAAAAAGATGTTAGGAGTCCAATTCACAAACTACATCAAGTTTAACACATCACTTAATATATAACTACACAATAATAAAGGTTATTACAACAACAAGTAATGTTATTATGCCATTATCCTTCATATCCAAACGATCAAGTTTTCAGGGGAATTTTCTTTCGAAAGTTTCTCTCTATGCTTGATCACTATTTGAAATAAAATCTTCACTATCATCAACCCATGGAAAATATCTGCAATCGTCACTTTATCTACTTATGGGACAATAATAAAATCACCTCTTATAGTTGCCTTCTTAATGTATACTTAGAACATTGTATTCCGCAGTTGCAGTATAAAACTCTTGATGCGTTTGAAAGCCCCAAAAAATGTTTTTTATAGGAATGTAATATTTAATACTTAATCGAGAAATTAAACTATATGTGCGATATAACAAATTAAAAAAATTAAGAGTTCATAATCAACATAAATAAATACATATAAGGAGTAGTCAACTCTAAAATTCTAACCTTAAAAAATTTAAGACTAAAAGCATGGAAGAGAAAATATATATCAACCAACAACTCTGAATACATCTCAACAAATATTTGACACTTTCACTAAAGCATCTGTGATTTCTTGCCTCAGTTGGATCATCTCTTGAATATACTTTCCATCGGGTGTGTCAAAGTCATTAACTTCAAAAATTTTTCTCTAGCAATGATTATCCTATACAATTTTTGAATGCTTCAACAAGTATGCATGTAGGATCTTCATGTAAGACTTTGAAATCCACATTATATCGAGATGGATGCATGCATATAAAATTATATAACATTGTCGTTGCCACAACTATCTTTATTTGTTTTTTGATATAATATATCAACATATATCAAAATATGACTCATTTCGTTTATTGTACACCAAATGCTCTTAATAACACTCCATTGAGTGTCTCTTTTTAAATAATTCATTTTTTTTCTAACAACTTGGCTGCTCTGTTCAAAATCAGGAATGTGATATTTCGTATTGGGAAAGAGCTTTAAGAAACCTCATTGCATTAAAATATTCAAAATCATGATGCAATATTTTTCTAGATAATAACATTTTTAGTACATCACTTCAAATTTAATTTTTCATTTTAGACCATTAATATACTAACTGGGAAGGGGTATTTGAAATTTGTACTCTTTTCCGAGTTGCAAATTTGAATATGCGATTATCATGAGCACTCTCTTTCCATGTCGCCATTAAGAAGGTAAATCACATGTTAAAGTCACATACTGCTAGGATATTCCCTGTTGGTGATTCACAATGTCCGATCCATGCAATCTTATCGTTATTTCCAACACATGCATTCATAAATTTGAAGATGCGACTATCATGAGCACTCTCTTCCCATCTCGCAATTAAAAAGTTAAAACGCATGTTGAAGTCACATACTGTTAGGATATTATATGTTGGAGATTCACAATGTCTGATATATGCGATCTTACCATTGTTTCCAACATGTGCATTAACATTTGTTCCATCAAATACTCATATACAATTATGTTTGAAATATTTATGAGGATAATTAATTTTCTTGGTAAAACATGCATGCAAATTAAATAGATAATATAATGAGTACCTTGAAGAATGACATGTATATGATATCATTACGAATTTTTTGGTGTATGCCAAAAAGTGAGAGCTATATGTTTGACAATGTTGATTGATATTCGAACCAACAAATCAAACCCAATATTGAAATACCTGCTGATAGTCTCAGTCGAGTTTTGAAATTGTTCGGAACTAACACGTATCGACTCATTATGTAAAATTGTATATAAAGTGATGACCAATATTTTGTTAGGTGTAAATTTGGGCAATCCATCGAAACCATAATAATTTTGGAATTCATCCGGTAAATCGCATAATTTTTTTTAACATTTAGAACTTGTTATGAATTATATCTCAATGATTTTTGAGGAGCTCATCAATCCCTTTGTCACCCACACATGAGATAGACATGAACGGTGTCTTATACAAATTTGTTTGGTAGTATTCATTGATGAGACATACTGTAGTTGCCAAGATTTTTGTTCGTGTACTGTCTCTATCATTTCGTTTTCATTTGATAGATTCGACCATTTTATGCATGTCAAAATAGAAAACAAATCATCAAATAGATAATAAGTGAACAACTAGAATTTAAAATCATAGTTCAAATGATATGGAAATATGAAGAATTTATATTACATTTTCTATTTACCAAAGGTTTTTCTCTCTACCACTCGGATGCATCTATCGTTTTCTTAATAGGAACCCAACCTAATTCAGTTGCTTCTCGCCTTAACTCTTTATGCAATTTTTAATCTTTTTTTAGTTGATCTCATTTATTGTTCAACTTATTTTATCATACATTATTCCCGTTTTTTCACAAAAAAATTTGTATATATTTTTGCAAACATCTTTATTGAAATGTGTTTTTGCTTTGTTGTCAAACTTGATCTCTTTTAAGTATGAATCACAAAAAATAATCTTTACCTTCCTCTCTCAAGTGGCCGATATACCACATTTCTTTTATTCTCCTATTTGGTGTATTAGGATTATAAAAACTCTAAAAAAGAACAAATTAGGCTTATAATTAAGAATTAATAAAAAAAGTTTATATAAACTTAAAACGAACAAGCAACCGAAGTAGAGCTCAGTGAGATCATTTTGTCAAAGATTGCTCCATCCAGGATCACTATTTGCATTCGATTGTCATATAGGTATAGAAATATGGGCTATATGAGTAGGTAGTATTGTGGATGAGTGTGTCGTGTGGGCTATATGACCAAGTAGTGTCTTTAGTATCATATCACACCTCTGTACTTACATTGCCACCATTCTTAGGTATTTACAAATCTCCCACCTAAACTTTCATCTTTACGCACATACTACTGAAATCATTAATAAAAAGTATAATAATTAAATTGCCTAAAGTGAAATACACATTATCATCCTTATACAAGGTCTCATTTATGTAGACTTTAAGTGATAAGTGTTAGACATGTAAATTCATAAGAATTGAGTCCTACGTAAATTAATATTCCGAATATATGTTAAACTACCATCAACCCATCTAAAGACTACTACTTTAACCACAACCACAATAATCCTACTGAATCCAGGTGCACACAGTTCTTATATATTTACGAATCTCACACCTAAACTCTCTTTGTCATACACATAAATTCAGATCATGGAATGTTGGCAATACTAAAACCTTTAACCTAAACTAGAGCAGTCCCAACGAAACTATAACAAGCCCACAAAATTGTTGATGTGAGGCAATTTTTGAATATGAACTAGAAATCAAAAAGTTGTAAAACCACTCAGTTCTTGTGCATTTACATACATAGCACAAAACTCTTATGTATTCACATATCTTTAATATCACAACATACACCTTGATACATACCACACAATTCTTAGGAATTTATAAATCTCACACCTTAACTTTCATCTTTATGCACAAATCTTACATCTAAACCCCACAATATTTTGAAGCAAGTATGAACGTGAAATTGCCAAAGTTGAAATATGCTATCAACCAAAACTAGAGGCACTCCCGCTAAAATCATAACAAGCCCACAAAATTTCAAAAAAAAAAAATCTATAAAAAAAATTTGAAGCACATTGCTTTGCATGCGTTCAATACAACCATGCAGACAAATAGCTTTGAGCATAGATGATCACATTCTGAAATCCGGTGAAGTGAACGAAAAGCCACATATCACATAAACCCTATACACATAATATTCCAACAATGCATGTATAAAGAATTATAGAGATACATACAGAAGAATTAAAGGCAACAACACAGATGGGAAATAATTTCTTCTAGCGATAGGGAAGGAAACCCTAAACAACGAAGATCGAATAGGTAGGGGAGATAAATCGGGGATAATGTGAGTAATTACTCAATTGAGTGAGTGCAGCGAGGTAAATTTAAACTCAAGTCGCGTATTCGTCGCAATATTGAGCTTCTCCATGCTTTTCTGGAAATCGTGGTTCCGACAACGCAATTTTCCCAAAAGCTGTGCAAGCGACGCTCACCAAACGCACCCTTAGGTGCTTTCCAAAATGGAAGCAGCGAAAAAGCTGCCCCAAACAGGCCTTAATCATGTGCTTGATGACTCTTGCTTTTCCTTAACTTTTTCCATTATGATATTTTATTCCACTTGCCTTTTAGTTTTTCTGGAGAGATGCAATGATGAAGAAGATGATCAAATAGCTTTGCTTGAGTTTTTCATCTCTTGTGGGATTTTCATTAGTTATTGCATGTTTTGAGATCTGCAATGATAAATAGCATCTTATATGTGTAATGTGTGGACACTTGCTGTTTGTCTTACAGTTGCATGGTTTTCAACGAGTTATAAGTGCGTGTGATGAATTTTATGGATCTTTTCTACATTGTTAACTATATCATCTTATCATTTTATGTGGCTCAATGTGTGCGCTGATACTTTTATCCAGGGATGCTTTTCCAAATTATATTCTGTCCAAAATTTGATAATGAACTTGAAAAATCAACGTTGAATTACTTGGCCATGAAATTAATGTTGATTTATGTAGTACAGTGCAAGTTACTATTTCCTTTAGTTCATTGTTATCCTAATGAGTGTTTTTCCTTTTTGAAAATAACTTTTTTGAGCGTTTTGATTGCATAACGTTTTAATGGTGTTAATTCTTTCTATAGCCCATTAGCTACTTATGGTTATATCTAATCATCTTCATCCATATATTTTTTTATTGTGAAGTATTCTGAGTTTGTGAGGTATAGACCACACTTTTCGTTTTAGTGTATTTTCTTGAAAGCACTTCATTTACATACCTCAAGCTACAATTCACCTGCACGTTGATAACGACCATAAAAACTAATTATAACTCTCATTATAGTTAGTACTACTTGTAGATGGATATTAACTTATGAAATAAAAAATGAAGTATTTTCAAATAATGTCGCACACAGCTCACCTAACCAAATTAAATGGTAAAAGTAATGGAGCCATTATAGTTGGGACCTTTGTGAGACTTCAACTTGAGGGACCCTAGTGAAAATGTTTCAAAGCATTTACCAACATGAGGCATAGTTTATAATTTATGGACCTTAGAATAATTATCCTTTTTTATTCCCTTTGTGTGAATTATTTGAATAATTTAGTCTTTTGGTTTCTTATAGCTTCTAGTTATGCAATTCTGATGATTTGCATTAATTTTTCTATTTCCTTCTTTAATTTTTTGATTCAAATTCCTTGAAATTTGAATTTTACTTTGGAATGTGGCTTTAAATTTAGGTATGTCCCCGACCTTCTTTAATTTTAATTGTTGCCTCTAAATTTATAATCTTGTTAGATTTAATTTAACTCATTTACATGTGTTCATGTTTTAATATTGCCATTGCATTTTTCTTATATTCTTTGAAATTTGTTAACCTGCTGTGGTTTATATTTAGCTTTAAATTGTGTTCAGAACGCATCGTAGTGTACCTTCGGTAAATAATTTGAGTGCTTTACATGACAGAATCAAGACCTTGTTTTATGCTATGTGCATTGAAGCCAAAAGTACCCTTTGTGTTCCCCTTTGTACTTTGTGCTTTGAAAACAGTGGGTTTTATTTACTATATAATACAAATCTTTTTCTTTTTAAGTCATATGATTTAATATTTTGTTGTCAGTGTGAAAATTTGTTACCATTCCGCATGCTGTTAATCCAATTTTTTGTTCTTTTTTTGCCAATTTAAACGCGTAGATTGCATTTACTGGAAGTACAGAAACAGGTAGAAAGATTATGACTGCTGCTGCACAGTTGACAAAGGTATTTTTTGTCTGTTTACCCAAATCTGTGCTCTCTCTTCTTTGTTGTAATACTTTTGTGATTTGCCTTTTTTTCCTTTGTTAGCCGATTTCTTTGGAACTTGGCGGTAAAAGTCCACTACTTGTGTTTGACGATGTGGAAATTGAGAAAGGTTTGTGCCTCCTATATCACTTATGCTAGTTGGCAGGTAATACATAGAATTTTATTCTTCCAGACTACTATGTTTAAGCCGTTGTAGATGACGTTTCCTGTACAGGAAATAACATTCTATACACTTTCTAAAGAGCGTTGTTAAGGTAGACACAGCGAATGTTTTTGAGGGCATGTTACTCAACATATTTAATATGCTAAAATTTTTTATTGCTTAGTCGAAATACTATCGCAGCTGATCTCCTTTATAAAGATAAGAGCTGGTTTTAAGTCCTCTTTTTAATGCAGCTGTTGAATGGACAATTTTTGGTTGCTTTTGGACAAACGGTCAAATATGTAGTGCTACCTCTCGTCTTCTTTTGCAGGTATTTATTTGTAAAATACCTCTTTCTTGGCAAGATTATCAAGTATATTTGATGTTGACAGCCTATGTAATTTTTCAGGTTCATTTTCCATTTTTTTTCTTCCTTAGCACCTAACGTTACTTGTATTGGATAATAGATTCATGATTTACTTTGTAGGAGCATTTAATGTTACTATTTCATTTTGTTTTACCAGTATTCCTTTTAGTTTAATTAGTTGTTAGTTTTCATGCACAGATTAAGGTTCTTCATGAAACTCGTCTGGTTTCTGCTAGGGGACTAGAACTGATGTAGGCAGGAAGAATTTATTGTGCTGGCAAATGTTGGTTTTACATTAATAATGATTGTGCGTTCAGTTGGTTCCATCGCCTAATATCTAAATTAATCACACTAAATAATCAATAGTGTAAACCAAACTAATTGAGCAAGCTGGTGAATCTTAAACTAAATGATTTAAAATATTATTAGGTGAATATCTTAGCTCTTCAGTACTTATTCAGTCAGTTTAATTTTGTTTTCATCTCTGGGTTGCTTTGTTTTTAACATTAGGTGCATTTAATATGGTAATTCTCTTTGATTCAGAATCAGTTCTCAATCCAATTGTAACTGATGACCTAGTTAACTTTAGCCATTCTAGTGTCAGTGAACGAGCTCACCTTAACCCCACTTAACTAAAAAATCCCACTTTTTCTTATCTTGGTATAGGCTTTGTAATATCTTTAAGATATATACTAGCACACCATTGTCATTGATGCTACACAAATATTATTGTCACTTCAAGTATCAACATTTTTCTTGGATCCGATTACATGAGCTTTGGTTGCTCGTGATCGAATACAAAAATGACTTTAATGTATCTCTATGTATAATTTGAATAGGTTCAAGATTGTTTTCCATCTGAAGTTTGTGTTAAATAATTTGCACAAATTTAGAACACATTCGTAAGATTTCCAATATCTTGCTTTTGTATTCTAATATCCTTACTTGCCATTCGTGATGTTCATAATTTTTATTTGAGCTATAGTTTACACAGAAAATAACGATATATTACAGCTGACCTTCCAAAGCTCTTTCGTTTAAATTATCTGAAAGTGTAGAATATCTAATATTTGCACCGCTTTAGGATGGTAAAGACTCCGATCTGTTATCAACTCTAGCTTTTCTAGCATTGATTCTTGTATTATATCACTCTCATGATATAATACAAGATTCAAAATTATATCCTTTACCACTCCAATATCTTGGTTGTGTATTCTAATATCCTTACTTGCCATTCTCGATGTTCATCATAATTTTTATTTGAGCTATAGTTTACACAGAAAATAACGATATATTACAGCTGACCTTCCAAAGCTCTTTCGTTTAAATTATCTGAAAGTGTAGAATATCTAATATTTGCACCGCTTTAGGATGGTAAAGACTCGATCTGTTATCAACTCTAGCTTTTCTAGCGTTGAATCTTGTATTATATCACCCTCATGATACCCTCTCTTTGCTACTCACATGCTACAAAAAACCTAATAATTTGACCTCCCATCGCTATGTTGTTCAGCCATGACTATTTTTTTTTTTGTGGTGACAATCAATTTATGTTTACTTTTTTGATAGAAATATGCTAACATAAAACTATTTTCTATTCAATTCTATACTTCATACTCAAAATTTCATGGTTAGAACACATTATTCTTATGTTCCCCTAACTATTTTGAAATTCATTAATAACCTAATTTTCATGTGAAATTTTAATGTCTTACCTAGTTTTTGTGTCTTGCTAGATCTAGCTCTTATTTGTTATATGCTGTACTTCTTAAAAGTTTGACATGTTATAAATTTGATTTTGTGAGAAAAGCATAATGAAAAGCGATATACTACACATGCATCTTTTTCATCGCTTCACTATCATGGGCGACACTCCTTGCGAATGAACCTTTTTTGGCTGTGATAATAACTATGCTCATATTTTCTAGCAAATAACACAACACAGCTTTACAAAATTAAATGCTTAATCACGAGCAGATCCAAGGCGGGGTTCAAGGGCCACGGACCCCTTTCTTTTTTTGGGTTCTGTCTCATTATAGCGAGGGCTGTGAGTTTAGCTCGAAGATCATTAATTGCTCCAAAATGGATTCAAGTTTTGTCTTAGATCCATCCCAAATTTTGACCTTGATCAAGTGTGATACTTGAAGATTTTTGTGTTAGTTTTATCTTTTTGTACATTTATTAGGTTTGCAAGTCTCGTGAAATTCTTTCTCATTTTCTTTTTCTTCCTTTACATCTGTTATTGATTTAAAGCATGATTGTGTTTAGTTAGATTTGCTATAATTTTGATTTCTATTGAGAGCAAGAATTTCTACCATGTGTGTGGCATTTCTGATCCTTATTAACCTTTTCAATTTCTAGTGGAGTGCTATTGATCTTTTTATCTTAATTGATTTGATAATATTTTTTTTGTTTTGCAATCAATGCTGTTTTTTCTTAATAGCTTCTGTCGATTTCTGTATGTTTATTGCAGAAGTGTTTTGCACATATGTTAAATTAGAGATTCTAGAGTCCCGCTTCACTCATTCTTACGTGTTTATTTGTAAGGCATAAATGTCGAAACAATCGAAACACATACATGGTATGATGATGACATAGTGACACATTAAGTCTGGAAAAAGAGATGATACGTTTATGCTAGAGCATTTTTTTATATGTAAATATTTAAATGATTACTAAACTAATACAATTTAATCAAAAGTTGTGTTATTAACTTGCATCAAACCAAATCTATGATATCTACTAGAGTTATGAAGCTCAAGAAATATGTTATATTAGAAGAAACAATAGAAATGAAAATAGATGTTGGATTTGAAGGTTAAAGCAGCATGATTTGTGTTGAATTAGTATTAAAAATGTGCCCAAGCCATGTTTAGGAGTGCTAAATTGTATCCATTTTTTTCCTAAAAAAGGGCAGTCATGATGGCGTATTTGACTAAGAAACTGTTTCCTCCGTTTATTTTTTTTACAACACTTCCAAAAATATGATCTAAAAGACCATTTCAGTCATTCTTCAAGTAGAACATTAGGATGAATATGTTGTTTTACTATAATGAATCCCAACATTAGGATGCATGTTTGCCAATTTTCTTCAAATTCATCCTCATAAAATTAAAAGAATGATAGACTTGAAATTAATAATAGATTTCAATACTTTTTTTTTTCCTCTCTTTCAGTTGCTTTGCAAGATCTTATGATGTTTTTTCTATTTTCTTATTCTTATTAATTTTTGTTGTTAGCAACAAATTGTGCTCTTAGTTATCAGTCAGCTCAACCTATGTGATAGTACACAAGTTGACTGGAATATATACGTTTTAAATAAAGCATGACGCTTTCTATAAAGACGATTTTTCATCCGGTAAGTGTGCAGTGAAATAAAATTCTGAATTTTTGATAAAGATTTTTCATCCGGTAAGTGTGCAGTGAAATAAAATTGTGAATTTTTGATAAAGCTTCTTCTTATTTAATTATACTAAATTTTGTGTGTTGATTATTTTCTGCAGTTATAATTGAAGCTCTGTGACTCTTAATGCTTTATTTACTTATTCACATTGCCTCAACAATGGTCATTTTAAAATGCTCTTAGTATAATTTCTGTCAAGTTCGCTATTTTGTTCTGTTGCAGGAAAGCTTTGCAAAAGAGTTTCTAGAGAGACTTGTTGCTTGGGTAAAAAACATTAAAGTCTCAGATCCACTAGAAGAAGGTTGCAGACTTGGCCCTGTTGTTAGTGAAGGGCAGGTATGGTATTTCCTCTGATGGAATTGTAAAGAGTGAAACTAACTTGAGTCATTTTTCATTTTTAGGATGCCATCCTTCTATTTTATTTTCAAGAACATTATACATGATTGTTATGACAGCCAATTAGTAATTGTGAAGTTATGACCATTTACATATGTTTTTAAATTTCATGCTGATACCATTATGGGAATCTTATCTCCAGTCCATCAAAATGTGGGGCGACAGCTCTCATAAATAACTGTTCATATTCCCAATGATTTTGATTTTATGACAGTATGAGAAGATGAAGAAATTCATTTCAACGGCTAGAAGTGAAGGTGCAACTATACTATCTGGTGGTAGCCGTCCAAAGGTTGGTTTTGTCACTCTTCAAAGGCACTAGTTCTATGTTTTTGTGCAGCAAAACTGACCTTCCAATTGGCAGCACCTAGAGAAAGGATATTTCATTGAACCAACAATTATAAGTGATGTAAGTACCTCCATGCAAATTTGGAGGGAGGAGGTTTTTGGGCCAGTCCTGTGTGTAAAAACATTTAGAACAGAAGAAGAGGCCATAGAACTTGCAAATGATAGCCAGTGAGATACTTGTTTTATTGTCTTCTCAAATATTATTGAAAATTTTCAGACCTTTTCTGTATTGATTTTTATTTTCGTTTCCTCTCTTGTTAACTCAGATATGGTTTAGCTGGTGCTGTGATATCGAAGGATCTCGAGCGGTGTAATCGCATTAGTGAGGTAACTCATGTTCAATCATTTCTTGCATTCATGCACTTAATGCAGCAACTGGATTAAAATGGAAGAAATATTACATCAGTACTACGCACGTTATTTTTAAGTGCGTAGCCAATCAAAACACGCCACGACATCTCGCGCGGCGGAGTAAGAAAAACGGCGCAGTAACACGGAGAATATTCCCTCCTGTGTTATTCATGTGTTATTGCGCGTTATTCATGTGTTATTGCATGTTATTCATGTGTTATTGATGTGTTATTGTGTTATTATAACACCAAGAATATTCTCAGGATACAATAATACATGAACGTGTTATTCATGTGTTATTGTGTGTTATTCATGTGTTATTGTATCCTGGGAATATTCCTGGTGTTATAATAACACAATAACACATGAATAACACATGAATAACACACAATAACACATGAATAACACGGGGGAGAATATTCCCCGTGTTACTGCGTCGTTTTTTTTTCTGCGTCGCGCGGGGTATCGTGGCGTGATTTCATTGGGTACGCACGTTACTCTACGTGCGTAGTACTGATGTAATATTTTTTCATTAAAATGAGCTTTATGCTTTAGCTACTATTGTAAAGAAATAATGGGTACTAGCAATGGTCTAACTGATGCCAGCATAAGGGAATCCCTCATTTGTTTTTTTTTATATATTTTTTTAAAACCTCTATTTATGTTTTTATGGTAGGAAATGTGCATTAAGAAAAAAAAAAGTAAATAAATAAATAAGGGTTTTGTTTTCATTAAAAAGCAAGATAGCTATTTTCATGTTGATAGAAAGAACATCTCACTATGAACAAATGGTGATTTGGAGTGAAATACAGCTTTTCGTGCATAGATTTAAAGCACTTTTGTGCCACGAATGTGAATTTCCCAAACTGGATGGGGGAAACTGGATTTCCTAAATTTTCCTTGTAGCCAAACAGCCTCTGGAGATGATTAACAAAATCACTTTCAATTAATCTGCAGGGAATTCAAGCTGGGATCATATGGATAAACTGTTCGCAGCCGTGCTTCTGCCAAGCTCCATGGGGCGGAACGAAACGCAGCGGCTTCGGTCGTGAACTTGGTGAATGGTGGGTATCTCATCAAATTGACGATAAAGCACATATTCGTTGATAAATTACATCATAAATTCCTTAAATGCATGCTTTCACAGGGGATTTGAAAATTACCTGAGCGTGAAGCAGGTGACTGAGTATGTTTCAGATGATCAATGGGGATGGTATTCCTCTCCCTCAAAGCTGTGATCTTTTGCTTTGCCATTGCTGGTAATCTGGTATTAAATCTAACTATGAGCTATTTATAAAAAAGGACCCCGCAAACTTTTTATTTATGTTCATGAACCAGCAAGCCTGAAGCTACCTCTCATGTAGTAGGTAGCCGTTGTACTTTCTATATTCAAAATAATTCGAACATATGAAATTAGTATTTAATCGTTTACTAGATTGCAGTGAGCTGAAATAAATAACATGTTTGTTAAATTTAAATATAAAAAAAAATGTTATTTTTTGTTTTTTTTTTATGTTGAAATATATCATTAAATTGAGTGAAGTTCAATCTTGCATCTTTGTAATTTTAAAGAATTGTGTATTAAACTTAGTAGTGCTATAAACAATGATGATAAATAATGTAATAACAGGATTTATCCAATAATCTGAATCATCATTCTATGAATGGAAAGTGCAAGGATGTATATTATAAATTAGGGCTGTTAACATATGTAGTTCCCTAAACATTGCTATTTACAAATCTAGCACCTTCATTCATCTGATTTTCGATTTCTAACTGGAATATCATAACTCGTGATAAAAACCACACATTTTTCATCTTTATCAAATTCTCAATGGCTTGATTGTGACATGTGTAAATATATTTGTACGGCAAAAA
>NW_018164591.1:177577-207892 GCF_001263595.1 Phalaenopsis equestris
TGTATGTATATGTATGTATATGTATATATATGTATGTATGTATATATATATATACATACATACATATATATACATATACATACATATATATAAATGAGTTAAATCATGCTCCCTTTACATGATATGCGTGATGGGCGAGATCTATAGTTTAAAGGCTATATGATATATGAGCTCGCCCCAATTCGAATTAATTGTTCTAGCAATCAACATTTTTGTTAAAAAAAAATGTAAAATTTTATTTTATTTTGTTTTTCAAGAAAATTACGCAATATCCAACCAACCTAAATCGTGTCATTGACAATTAATAAAGTCGAGCTATTAATTAGTTAATCAAGCCCAAGCCTAAGCTTACAAGCATGAGCTAGAGCTCAAACTATTGCCTAAGTGTAAGTAGCATGATCAACACCAAAGCATCAATTTTTAGCTTATATGCCTCATCTTATGTATGAAAAAGCTATATTCCCTTTCAAGAAAAAGAAAAAGCATATTTCACTTCCATTTGGATAAATGAGAGGTTTCGGCTTAGCCTTAAATTTGATTTGATTGAGGTCTTCGTGATGACTCTAGTTTGATTCGTTCGTTAAATGATCTGCGAAAAGCCCGACTAAAATCTAACTCGTCTCTAAAAAGCTAAACTCGACTCAGCACAAATGACTCATTAACATACTTATAAATAAGCAAAAAAAAAATTATGACACGAAATATCTCATTTTATGATAAATGTGAATTAATAAAAGAGAAATGATATTAAAAACTATTAGTCTTTCCAAGCTCCTCTCCACCTCCCTCCTCCCTCCTCCCTCCTCCCATCAAATTATAAACGATCTTGGGCTCACTGTTAGGAGCGATATAAATAATAATAATTATTATTATGAGTATTTACATACGTGCCACCCACTTCCTATGTATTTACATATCTAACACCTAAACTTTAATTTTTACATTTACAGTACCCAAATATTTCATTTCACATTAAAAATACTACTATTCATATTTTAAAAAAAAATGTAAATTATATCTTTTAATAATGCATAGGTACGGTGCATAAATCTAAAAATTAAAGTTTAGTTGTTAGATATGCAAATAGATAAGACTCAAGTGGCATGCATGCGAAAAGGTCAGGGGTCACTGAAGCGTGCGAAATGGCATCCGCGACCAGTGCTGTTGTTGGCTTCTGCAACTCCCTTCCCTGTCGTCTCCTCTCTCCACCTCGCCGGAAAGGAAAGGAGAAATCAACCTCTTTGAGTAACAAACGGAGCTGCATCTCCGCCGCCGGCCGCCTTTCGTGGAGCGTCGGAGGGAACGGAGGGAAGAATTTCGCCCTCGCCCACTATTCTTCCAACTCCGACCAGCAGCCGGAGGAAGCCGAAGGTGCCGTTCCGTCCGATGAAGCTTTTCTTCCTCCGGTAATTACTCTCATTCAACTTCTGATTTTGTTTTGTTGCTTTCTTTCAAGTTCTCCAGCAATTGGTGGTTAACATGTTCTCGATTCTTGCTAAGTGGAAATTTGCGAGGTTCCATAAAAGGGATAATTTTTTTGAGCTAATCCTTAGTTTATATTACCTGCGTTCGATTCTCGTTTCTAATTGCTTAAGATATATCAGCTTAGAAGATCTTAGAGAAGGATAGGCGCTGATTTTGTACGGATAGAGAATGCACGGTAACTGTTTGATGAAATGGCTGAAATATTGGCGAGGAGTATCTTGTCTGTATTGGTGCAAAAGTTTATTTTCGGTGTATGGGCCTATGGGGTATGGATGGAGATTAATTTGGAAAAATGTTGATCTTAGTGAGCCAATTTGAATAAGCCAACATCTGAATTAGCTGTGCTGGTGGAAAAATTATTGCATACATACACCGAATGCAGAGATGTGCGGTGTCCGATATACACCGTAGGTCACGGTGATCTACTGTGAGATGTATTTCGGTGGGCCCCACTTTAATTTTTTTTTTTATTTTTTCTTTTTAAATTTGATTTCATCTTCACCGTAGATTACCGTGATCTACGTTGTAGATCGGACGCCGCATGCATCTCTGTATTTTTCGTGCCGGTGAGGAAGAGCATTGGAGTTGAAGGAGAGGTTGATGCACTACTTGAATTAACTTTGAGAAATATCCAAGAAATAAATTATATTTTGCCTGCTGAGTTCTCAAACCATACATGTATGGTATTTATGAATTTTTTTTTTATATAAATTCTAACAAAAATAAATATGCACGCAAATCTTAGTGTGTGAGTTTAGAAGATATTTCAGAATCTTCTATTGGTTGAACTCAAAATTGGATCATCCAACCATCTTATATACCCTTTTGCCATAAGGAATTTTTTTCATTCTTTTGTTCCATGGCAAGGGTTGGTGTAGCTCTGGTGGCAGATAAGATTTGAGTTGTCTTAAATGGTTCGTTCACATTAAATGTTGACCATTTAATGATCTAGTTTGGAGAATAGATGTTTTTTATTCGACTTAGTGGGACAAAGGCCTGTTGCTGTTATTGTTGTTTTTTGTTCCACTACGAAGTAGGAGCCCAACTCTACTAGTAGTTCTCATTATGAACAGAGCGAGCGCTCAATTCCAACACATTGAGGAGAATGTTCGAACACACTGTATTTCAATAAAGATAACTACGAAAGTTAATCTACCCAATCACGAAAGATGATACAATTCTTCTAATGTATGTTCACTACCAATTAAAGCAAGACAATATATAGTTTTTGCGCCAAGTATATCTTTGTGGATAAAACTCTTCACTCATATATTTTGTTAATTAACAAACAATGGAAGCGAACTAATATCTAAACCAAAAATATAAATCTCCTTTTCTCATCTGAATTTTCTTTCTTTCAACATGGTGTAGGATGATGTTGATTACTTGTGGAAGCTTCTATGGGGTTCTGTTGGTGGTGGTGCTGTGGTAAAATATGGTAGCATTGTTTTCCCAGACATGACAAGACCTAACATTGTGCAAGCTTTGCTGATTGTTTCACTATCAGTGCTGGTTGCTACTGTAATCTTAATAAAGGAGAGCTACTCTACCTCAAAGAAGGACCTCTTATAACATCGTTGCCAAGCAGACAAGCAAATATTAGGAGGATTTACATACCAACCACTCACTTTCTATGTAGTTGCATATTTAACACCTAAGCTTCAATTTTAGGTGGTTAGATATGTAAATACATAGGAATTGGGAAGTATGTATGTAAATTATAAAAAGCCATAATTTCAGTTATTTGGATCATTATGTTGTAAACTTTTTCTTTTAATCCAACAATTTCCATCCACTTACAATTAAAAAAAAATTAATAATTAAATTTAAGTTATTGTGATAGTCAAGAATTAGTTGTTGATTGGATTACTTTTCTTTTATCCATTCTGGTCATCATCTGTATAATCCATAAAAAAAAAAAAAATCTTTAAATTTTTATAAATAAATAAATACTCACTATACCTGTTGATGCAACATTTTTAAATAATGCTTGAAAAACCTGTTCTAACATGTAACCACAGATTCTATCCTTAATTGCATTGATACGAGATAATATGATATGGATATGAGACACTTCTATTGTTAAAAATATATAATATTAAAAATAATTAAAAAAAGAAAATAATAAATTCAATAACATGATCTTTTAAAAACAGAGGTAGACTATATATAATTGTTTTGTTTTCATACAAAAAAATAAAGATATATTATCTTGTATTACATAAAGATAAACTATATAAAAAATAAATAAAATAACCATTAACTTCTTTTTTTGGCACCAAATTCTTATGTATTTACATATCAAACATATAAACCATAATTTCTATATTTATGTCATCCACATCTTTCATTTCACATTCATGATATAACTACCTTGAACTTTGAAAATAAAAAAACAAAATTTCAATTATAAAAATCATTTAAAAAGAGAATTTTACTTATTACACTTATACCAACCAAGATTTTCATATCATCTAAAAAATACCATCATTTTAAACTTTAGAAAATACAATACACATATTTCATGCACAGATATAAAAATATATAAAATTAAAAATTAAAATGTAGGTATTAGATACGTAAATCCATTAAGAATAGAGTGGCTACGAGGCAGCTCCACGTAAACTAAAGATATCGCCCATTACCGGCCCCGCCATATACCACTACGTCTCCCCAAACACGCTTCTTCCCTTTTCTCCGCCGCTTTAAACCCACGCCATTCTCCTCATTAATGCCCCCCTCCTCCTCCCCCC
Organism: Phalaenopsis equestris; assembly: GCF_001263595.1. Taxonomy (NCBI): domain Eukaryota; kingdom Viridiplantae; phylum Streptophyta; class Magnoliopsida; order Asparagales; family Orchidaceae; genus Phalaenopsis; species Phalaenopsis equestris. The sequence continues at coordinate 181,816 of NW_018164591.1, forward strand.
TTCATCCAGCTAGCTCCTTTCTACATGGAAGCCATTGCCGCCCTCCTATTCCTCTTCCTCTTCCTCTTCGCCTTCTTCAATCCCCTCTTCTTCCCTCCTTCCAAACTCCTTCCATGGATCCACTCCCTCCTCCTCTCCCCCCACCCCAAGTCCCCTAAGACACAAACCACCCAAAAGAAGGAAGAACTAGAACTTGGGACTGTCTTTGCCACCTTCGATGCGGACGGCGATGGCTTCATCTCTAAAGGAGAGCTAGCTGAGTCCCTATGGCGGCTCGGCCTCACGGCCACCGTAGGTGAGGTGACGAGCATGATGGAGAAGGCGGATGCCAACGGTGACGGCCTCATTGATTTAGATGAGTTCAAGAAGCTTAGCTTGTCGTGGGGGTTGTCGGGCAGGGGCGGCGGCGGCGGCGGGGAGTATGAAGAGGAGGGAGAGCTCCGAGATGCATTTGCGGTGTTCGATGGCAACGGGGATGGGATGATAACGATGGAGGAGTTGAGGTTGGTGCTCAAGTCGTTGGGGATGAAGGAAGGGGAGAGGGTTGAGGCTTGTAGGAATATGATAAAGAAGGTGGATATGGACGGGGATGGGATGATTAACTATGAAGAGTTTAAGAACATGATGATGGTGAAGGAAGGGAAGATCTTCTAGTTTTGTTGTTTGAAGAACATGTCAAGCTTTTGTTGTGTTATACTTTTAATTGACTTGTATGTTTTTTTTTTTTCTAATTACACTTTTGCCTTCTATTGTATATATAACCCTTTTCCCCTCAAATATAGTGATAAATTTGGGGAATTCATGGCAAAATTTAATGATTTTTCTTATGCTTGCTCACTTCACTAAAGCTGATAATTGAGGGCAAAGTGGCATAATGAGTGTAATGAGCTTCGGAACCTTTAGGAATTGAAATAAACCTAATGAAAAAAAAAAGCAATTTCAATTACATAAATTGTTAGGCTTACAGCTCGTGTAAAATAATACTATCATGCAGCATAAAAGAAAAAAACAGCGAAAAATGAGAATGATAACTATCTGGAAAGCAGAATTATGAGAAACCTACCCTCAAAATAGCCTAAAGAAGCTAATAATGCATAAATATGCACACCACAAAAATGAAAAAGGCCTAAATAATTATGTACAACCGTTAATTCGCGTTTAAAAGCTCTAAAATAGTATGGAAAATACCAAATATAAAAGAACATGTAAGAAAACACATATGCACATCTATGCAAAACTTGTACAACATAATAAAAAAATTTACAAATAGATATATGTACACTACTTTGTACTATCCTTATTTTGAATTGAGTTCAAAGGACTACGCAAATCTATATTTAATAAAGAACCTGAACAAAATAGTAGAAAAATCTTAAATTCGTTGAAAAGATCGTACATAATTAAGTTAATAGGGCTGTAAAAAAAACTCGTTGGCAAACAACTCGTGCTTAGCTCGTGTTCGGTTCGTTCGTTAAGCAAGCCGAACACGAACATTCGCTCTTGTTCGACTCACTTTAGCTCAAATACATATATATATATATTTATATCTAAATCTAAATCTAAATCATAACAACTTGTGTGATCATGTAGTTTTGTGTCTTTTATTGAATAGAGTAGGTGCAGATTTGAACACAACACTTATTTTTTACAATTAATTTTAATGAATCAATTTCGAGCCAAACACGAGTCAAACAAGAACAAAAATAAGAATATTTAAATCAAGCTGAACACAAACACATTGTTCACGAGTCAATTTTGAATATGAGCCGATTTCAAACATGAACAATTTCAAACAAGCCAAACATGAGCCAAGCCTAAGCTCACTCATGCTCGGCTCCTATAAAATATTGAGAGCATTGTCCAATCAACTAAGTAAAAAAAAAAAAAAAACAAAAACAAAAACTATTACAAAATATCAACTTATAGATTTGTTCCTTGCATAATTCCTATAAAAAAAAAACATGTACACTGTGTTATCCTTTAGTTTAAAGTTCTATTTACATAACTCTAAACACACCATAATTAAAAAACTCCAAAAAACCACCCACAAAAAAAAAAAAAAAAAAAAAAAAAAAAAAAAACATCACATAATCATCTACAAACCTCCATTTGAATTTCAAGAATCGTACACAGCTACAGATAGCACCAAAATGAAAGAATTTAAAATAAATAACCCTATGCATGTATGTACCAATTACTCCTAATTTGTCTCTCTATGTATAACTACTTCAATTTAAGTTTAAATTTTCTAAACTGAAACAAGAAAGAATTGTACATAAGACTTGATGAGAATTTAAAAAGACATAAAGATCTACAAAAAACAAAGAAAATATCTTGCCAAAAACATTAAAAAAAAAAACATACACATCATTATATAAAGTCATTAATTTGAGTTTAAACAACTAAACATAGCTTTTTATGCCACAAAAAAGAGAAGAAAATAGCAACAGCTTGTTAAAAAACTTCTGTATACAGTTGTATATAACATATAATTTAAGTTTAGAGGCTTGGGGACGATGCTTACTCATAAAAAAAATCCAGCCTATGATAAAGTTATTACCGCTTATTTTATTTTGGGTGGGCTCGTAATATTCAGACTACAAATTAACCACAACTTTATGCTACATGACATAATAACTTCCCTTGACCATGAAAAAAATAGGCCACTATTTAACACAGCCTTTTCATGGGAAGAATGCAAATAGTCTTGGCCGCATCTAGAAGTCTGCTATGGTTGACACGTAATTTAACTATGCGTTGAATGATAATGTTTAAAAAATTATCAGCACAAAATATATGTGCTAATAATTTAATATTTATGCTATCAAGTGCTTGGAATGCTATTAGTTTGAACTAGAAAATGTACATTTTCTGCAATTACTCATCCAGAAGAAATCAACATCAACAAAGGCTTTAATGGGTGTTGTTCTGCTTCGGAGACGGCACTATAAATGCGTTTCATAATAAAAAAAGTAATTTAATAGCACAAGGAAATGCACTAATAGTTTTATATTTATGCCATCAGCCGCGTGGAAGTTTATTAACATGGGTCTACCAGTACCGTGTTTCTTTGAAGTCGTAAAGTGGCTGCAATTTATATCTGAAGACATGTGAAATATATCATTTATAAATTTAATTAATAAACCTGTAGGGATTTTTAAAATCAAGTTCCTAGGTTTAACAATCGTAAGAGGCATCCTAAGCATTCAATTTAAGGGTCTAATAAGTACTAAAAAAAGGATTAAAATTGTTAAAAATGTTCCCTCAACTCTTTGCAGGGGCTATTTTAATTTGAGTTTACAAAAATGTCAATTTAGTCCATAAGTTTTTTTAATATGAGTTTAAATAATCTCTAGTGAAGACTATTTTGATTTATATTAAAACAATTTGGGGATTACTCTAGTATTTTATAAACTCTCCGACTATTTTGGCACTTATACTCATTAAAAAAAGCTGCAAATAAGAATTGAACAACTCAACTCCAATATAATGATGAAATATTACATGTGAAGCTTTCCTTCAATAAGGTCTCAGCCTCTAATAGCGGCTTACATGCATTAAAGGAAGAATCAAATTCTCCTCCACTTTAAAAAATTTAAAGACAGTGGAGTATCCGGTGGCTTTCACCAAACAAGTGCTCATATTGAGTTGAGAAAGGTGGCTTTACAAAAATAAAACAAAGAAGGGGGGAAGAAGGTAAAGAATGGAGAGAACGACGCTAAATGTTTTTTTTTTTTTTTTTTTGGAATCACATTCTCTTTCCATGGAATCGCAAATTAAGGTAAAAAATTTCAGGCAAATCAAGCAAAGATAAACGTGGGATTTGGAGTTACCATAATTGGATGCAGATGGAGCCACCCTACTTAGTTTTATAAGTTGCTTTTCAACCATCTGAGTACTCCATTGGCAAGAGACCTGAAAGTTCCAAAGTTAGCTATTTATGCGTAGTTCAGGATCACACTCAATAAATGCTGAAATGAGAAGTAGGATGTGGCCGCAGCTAAGTTATTGTATAAAATCAATTTAATTTATCTTGATTTGTGACAGTATTTGTGATCGCCACAGCTCAGTAATAATGAAAAAGAAATAAAAAATTGAACATGAACATAGACTTTAAATTCAACCACAGTTGCAGATAATAAGTTTCGATGGGCATAGTATATGGATGAGGACAGGAAGTGTTAATATAAACAATAGAGAGAAGTATAGCAAATGCTAGACACTGAAATCATCAAGCCAAAACCAAGTGACATGGGATATTGATATGATTTGATATGCTACATGACACCGGGTGTATCCCGTGCAGGAGTTCCAACAACAGAAAGTGGCATCCCACTTTTGTACCTAGACCGAGCCGGCCACCATTGATGTGGAGTTGGTCGGTCCTCTTGGGCCGCTCCTAGTTATTCTATTACTATACATTGTCTTTTTTGATAGTTCACGTTTAGTTCTTCGTATGTTTTCAACGGGACAACCGTCAACATCTCTAATTTTCTCTTTTAAGTTTGTATCCAAGGGCAAGTGGTGCTCCGACTACATCTCTCCATCTTGCTGCCACCGCCAACAACTGAACTACAGCTCCCGTACCAAACTCCTGCGGCTAGCCGCAACCACGCCCCTCACATCCACCTACTATAGCCGCCCGTTCAAACTTCCAAAGCTATTGGCCTACACCGTCCTTACTCCCCTTTCTCCCCATGCCACTACAACCCCTCGAAACATCTAATGCTTTTCCAACCCGCATAACCACCCATCACTCATTTAGGATACAAACTTAGTTGAGTTAATGTAGTGTCTGTTGTTATTTCCCATTTCAGTGTATTGATTGTAAATTGTAACATTCTATTAGTTATTCAGGAATAATATTTACTTTCTTATAGTTGTTTGGGTTAACTCCGTAATCATTTGATAAAAGAGCTAGCTTAATCCTATTCCTATCTTAGGGTTACCTAATTCCCCAACTAACTAACCCAGATTTTTTTCTTTCCCACCCTACATCACCCCCATACACCCCCTTCAGCCCACAAACCAAAACCAAAATCATGCCACCGAGGAAACAAGTGCTGGAAGCTAAGAAAAATCTTACCATGGAAAAAGTGCAGCAGCAAAAGCTTGTCGAAATTGAGAAGAGGACCAAGGAGAAGTCACCACTGATAGTGTTAGCGAGATTCAGAGAGGGGAAAAAGATAAACACATGAAGAAGGTATGCCACAACGCTTTGGGATACAATATCACAGGAGGTCGAGAGCTGACGCGCATGTTGGAGAATACATAAACTTAAGAGCGAAAGTAAATGTACCAAATTTTGAGAGAAATAAAACCGAGTGATTTCATGGAGTGGCTACATACCGTCTAGAGAATCTTTGAATATAAGATGCTAGTTTATAGGAAAGTGAAGCTTGCCGCCATCAAGCTGACAAAGAATGCTTCATTGTGGTGGAAGGGTTTGAAAAGAAAAGAAAGAGAACGAAACAAGACCACTGCCTAGGAGAAGATGAAGGAGATGCAACGACAGTACCTACCTTTACAGTACCGTCAGTGCATGTTCTTGAAGCTCCACCACTTACAACATAGATAACTATCAATGGAGGAGTTCACCACAAAATTAATGCAACTTCAGCTGAAATGTGAGCTGCAGAGCCAGAGGAGTACATTATAACCATGTATTTTGGAGGCTTGAAGTATTCCACCAATGATTTAGTTCAGCTATAACCTTATTGGGCATTGAGTGATGTTCAGACCTTGACATTGAAAGTGGAAAGACAACAAAAGAAGAGTAGATACCCATCACCATCCAGACAGTAACCCACAACTGGCGACCTCAATAGGGGCAAGCCTAAGACAATTGAGAAGATTGGTCAGGAGAATGATAGAGTTGTTTAGAGTCAGAAAAAACCTGAAAAAGAGTAGGCACCAAGACACAATTTTAGCCAGTGAATGCTTTAGGTGCCACAAATATGGGCACATCGCCTCCACTAGTCTGACCAGCATAATTGTTTCCTTCACCGAATAGAGTGTAGTAGAGGAGGTGAGCGAGATGCAGCTGAAGAGCAAAGCAAGGGTATCAACTTCCAGTAGATGAGGGCGAGATGCTTGTGGTTCATCAAATCCTTCAAACTGAGGCTACAAGGGAGAAAAAGTGGTTTCGCCGCAATATATTCCACACCCATCGATGGAGGTAGCAGTAAAAATGTGGCATCTGCAAAGATAATGGATAAGTTGAGTCTCACTAGGCAGAGATACTCCCAGTCGTATTCTCTAAATTGGTTGAAGGAGAACACAGTCAACAATGACATGAGGTGCCTCACAAAGTTTTCTATTGGGAACTGATTGCAAGATCAAGGGTGGTACGACGTAGTTCTCATGGATGTCTGTCAAATCCTATTGGGGACAAAGTGGCAATTTATTCGCAGAACTCAGCATTATGGATTCAAGAACAACTACTTTTTCACAAACTATGGAAGTGTGTAGTTGTAACACCCAAACTTTAAAATACCATGTAAAAGTTTGACTCTTCTAAAATGGATCCCAAATATCACATCCTCTAAAATTTAATCGAAATAATTTTATAAAATTCTAAGCATTAAATCGATCAATTTGATATACAGCACTATATGAATTTTGAATGGATTGAGAGAGATACAATTTTGAAGTTAAGTTTAACTAACTAATTAATCCCAATCAAACCCCTAATCTCCTGTGCATGCACTGCAACCATTGACCTTCCCTTTGCGTTTCTCAACCGTTGGATTCGATTGAATGGCTGAGATAGTGAGGGGATTACCTTAAGTGTCACGTCCACTTGCTCTCTCCTGATTCTTCCTTACCGCTAAGGCTACGCTTGGGCACTGTAGCAAGACGCAAACAGAAGAGGGCGAGCGGCGTTCTAGGAGCCACAACTCACGATTGAGTGTTATAGAGAGATTTCTATAAGTTAGGAACCCTCTATCACTCTATTCCAGACATTCCATTCCTTTCTTACAATTTCATTTTAACATATGCTACGAATTGGAGCACTTTTCTGTTTCCGTTAACTGTTGCAGAGACAAAATTGTGTCAGGAGCCACAAACCAGGTTTTCGTGCTTCCGTATGAGCTATTAGCACGAAATCACCGAAATTAAGAGAGGATTAATACAATATGAAGAGGGAAAAAGAATAGGTAGGATCGGAGAAGGGCCGCATATCCCAAGGAGCCCATTTGAGATGAAAATTCATAAATTAAGTTTTGGGTTAAATCACGAAATAAACAAAAATTTCATGATCTCCTACGATGCTTATGATTTTCAGGTTGCTTATACGACGCAGTAAGCTCGAGACAAGCGTGTGAGAACTCATTGTAGGGCTACTTTGTCTAGTCAAGTGAAATAATCGTGTGTTAAATTAAGAAAAATAATTCTCTGTAGGCTTCCTAGTGATTTCATGTTTAACATTGTTGCATTTATAATTCTCTGCATATTGTGGATTTATACACGCAATGACTGTATGAATGTGATGAATATGCTTATCGAGGTGGTGAGCTCGAGACAAGCGTGTGACAGCTCATCGTAGAGCTGCTTTGCTTGTCAGGTGAAATAATCGCGTGCTAACTTATGAAAAATAATTCTCTGTAGGCTTCCAAGTGATTCCATGTTTGACACTGTTGCATTTATAATTCTCTGTTGAAAAATATACCTGTGATGACTGTACGAATGTAAATTGATTGCTCCCTACGATACATGTGATTTTACTATAATATGAATATGATGAATATGCTTATAAAATCATTGTATGTATGTATCCATTTATTATGATTCAAGCCTAGATATATGAAATGTCTGATGAATACTTGTTATAAGAATTATGTTTTAAGAAATATCATAAGTGATGTTATAGGAAGACAATTATATGAGTACATATAGTATAGATGATGAAGATGTGGGGATTCCCGACTCCTGATATTCATACAGTGATGAAACTCCAGGAAGTATTAAGATTAGACGACGATGGAACATAGAAACCGTCGGTACTAGGGGGCAATTAATAATTTCTATGTTGAGGGAGATAAACTTTATTAATAGCTAATGTAGCCTTCGGGCTTGGTAGTGACTCAATGAGAGGACATGACATGAGAATAATTTATGCTTATACAATTATAAATGACATTGATATGATAAGATTAATGATTTTTATGAACATCCTTATGACAACATATGAATGAATGTCATATATGTTTTATGCAATAGTCATGATTTTCTACGCTACATGCTTTTGTTTTATATGTTCTATACAATTTTAAAATGTTGTGACTTGCGAATGAATATCTACAACATCTCTTTCATGCATAAAAATTTTATTTTACCATGATTACTTCGTTGAGCTCACTGTTGCTCACTCCACTTTATTGACTTTCAAGAAGTGGTCAAGAACACCGACACGAATAGCTAGATGTGATTTGTACAACTTTTGCATTTCATAGTTTGGGAGCATGCATTTTTTGGGTATATATTTTATTATGTTAAATTTAACAACTCTGTATAGATTTACATCTTCAAATAATATAATTTTCACGCTTCCGAGTATATATGAATATGAATAATTTATGAAATGAAATGTATCATGTAAATTTTGCGGCGATTTAGTTAGATTAGTTCATCACTCATTTGGTCATAACTATGAAAGTCAGGATGAGTGCTGGTGAGAATTTAGTTTGATCGAATCGTCCGCCTCTATCGTCCCTGTATTTTAAAGGGCATTCATGGGGCGCGCCCCGAGCTGAGGAGTGAGCCTAGTTGCACCAAGGCCACGAGGGGGTGGGGGCGTAAAACTCAAGAGGCATATGCACAGGAACAACTTTAACATCTGCGAGCATAGATTGCACCCCACGGTGCATACACCCCACTGAATAAAAAGGGAAAAATCCCGAATTTCGCCCGCACCAACTTCTTTCCCACAGTCGGCTGATAGAGGATAGGGACACCTAAAGACCCATATCAGACACATGACAACCAATACAAAAGGTTTCAGGACACCCTGACCGACTACTTACCGCCACGAACACCACCGTTATGAGAGGTCCAGTTTGTCCTTACGTCAATTAGAGTTGAGCCAATCTTGGGCTACGTTGGGAGGACTCTGCAAAGTACACTTGGCCTGAAGTTTCAATTCATTTTAGTAGGGTACCCACAGTTGGTTGGACAATAGAGATGATCACTAGCGCTCTGGAAACCATCTTAGGTGTTTTGAGGGACAGAACATCTGACAATGGTATCCAGGTGCTTTTAGATGCGTAGGTGAAGACCTTAACTTTGGTAGATCACAACAATCCTGCCACCTTCAGCGTGATAGGTCTGACTCCATACCACGATATGACAGAAGCTTCGACAGATGTGATAGAAGCTCCCCCAACCCCAGAAGAGTAACGCAGGGTTATCCCGCGCGGGAGTTCCCACAACAGAAAGCGGCGTCTCTCTTTCATGCCTGGATCGCATTGGTCCAACTTTTCTCATTACTGTAGAGTCGGTCGGTCCTCTTGAGAGACTCTTAGTTATCCTATTACTTATATATTTGTTTTTCTTATATTTTAAGTTTAGTTCTTCATATGTTTTCTGTCAGGACAGTTGTCAGCGTCTTCAATTTTTCCTTATAAGGCTGCATCTAAGAGCGAGTGGTGCTCCAACCATATCTTATTACTTATATATTTGTTTTTCTTATATTTTAAGTTTAGTTCTTCATATGTTTTCTGTCAGGACAGTTGTCAGCGTCTCCAATTTTTCCTTATAAGGCTGCATCTAAGAGCGAGTGGTGCTCCGACCATATCTTATTTTGAGGTGGTGATTATCCTCAAATTTCTCTTTCTTGCATCCTTTACTTCGCAGCTGTCATCCTTCTTCCTTATTGAAGCCGCCCCGAGCAATGATTATTTGTTGTTCAGCTGTAGTTCTAGCCGACCCATTCACCTTCCTCTATTCCTCCTTGTTGCATCCTTCCAAGAAACAAAACTTCATTTTGTTGCCACCCTCCAAACATAACTCTCATACTGTCACCTGCAATCCAACCGCACCATCCTACCTCCACCCGCAATCGAACCGCGCCGACTTAACTTCCCCCCACAGTCTAGCTGCAACATCTCACTTCTCCAACAAACCAACCACAACCCTCGTATTATCCTCCTATAGTGAGCTGCACCCACCCTCACTTTCACATACTGCATTGGCCCGTCCAATCTTCTACAACTACCCATATACCTTGTTGCCTCCCCTTCCTATCCACAGCACTACGACCCCTGTAGACATCAAATGCCCTTCCGACCCAAAAAACCGCCCATCACTCCTTTGTGATACAAACCTAATTTAGTTTGTGTGTCGTGTCAGTTATTATCTTTCTTTTTTAGTGCGTTAATTATAACCTTCCATTTGCTTTTCAGTAATAACAATTATTTTCTTATTGTTGTTTGGGTTAACTTCGGTATCACACTAAATGATAGATGAGGTGATGATGAGAGATTAACAATATCTAAAATACCTCAAGAAAAAAAAAATAGTAAATTTCATAAGATATTCCGTTTAGATTATCACGATCTGGCCCAAAAGCTTGGATTATCAAGAGAGGAATAAATGGCCAAACTAAAATTTACTTCTCTTGACATTCATCTATTATTTTTATTTTTTCAAACATAAAATCTTCCAATTTAAAAATGTAAACTAAACCAAAAATATTTATACATGAGTTTTTCATTAAGTATATATTTTCCCAAAATACACATTTTAAAAATACAAACTGAGAGATAGATTTACTACAATAACTATCTAAGCCAAAAATATTTTGCTATAAACAAACACCTATGTTGTACCCATTTAGGAGAGATTTTTCTGAAAAATGATTATCAACTATTGTGTAAGTTAAACAACTTATTATTTAATTACATCTTTAAATTATAATAATTAAAAAACTATAAGACAATATGCATACTTAAATAATAAAACATATTTTATTCATGAACACTGAATAAAAACATTTGCAACCTTCTAAGGACAAAAGTAAAAAACTAATATTTATTAGCTCTATTTATCATTTTAGTATTTTAACTTATTGTATAGTAAACCTATCGTAGAAGCACTGTTTAAATTTATACCTTTAAGACAAATTCATAATAGGAGCATTGTATAAAGATTACAGGTAAAGCTTTCCTTCAATAAGCTCGTAGCCTCTTAATACACCCCCTTACGGGTTTGATTTGGGACTTGCCTTAAAGGTAAAACTCGAATGGTGCTCCTATAACAAGAGTATCATACAATAAGTTAAAGCATTAAGATAACAAAGAGAGTTAATAAATGTTACTCTCTTTATTCTATAATTAAACTTACAAATGCACTTTATTTAGTGTTCATAAATAAGAAAGATTTTATGAATTAAGTACAAAACATCGCTTACATATTATCTTATAATTTTTAAAATTTCTATTATTTTGAAATATAATTAGCCATTGAGATTTTTAACTTACATAATAGTTGATGATCATTTTTCTGGATAAACTCTCGCAGCTTAAATAGATGAAAAAAGAGAGTAGGTTTACAGCTAAAACAGATGAACCAAAGATAGATATTATGTTAAACTAATGCAACACTCTATATTTTAAATTGTATAATTTGAAAAAAAAAATGGAATGCTTTATAAACAATTTTATGAATAAAACTTTATTATTTAGTTCACTCTTTTGGAATTAAAAGATTTTATGTTTGAAAAAATATATGTGAATGTTATGTAAAAAAAAATTCAAATCGACTGTTTATTCTCACATTCATAATCCAAGCCTTCATGCCAGGTCGGGACAAATTTACCTAAATACTTGATGAACATGCATGCAAGAAATGATTTGAGGAGCAGTATGCCTGAGTAGTATGCCGAATCCCAAGCAAGGAAAAGTCTCCCATGAAGTCGTGTTATAATATTGTGTGATACTGCAAGTGCGACCAGGTTTTAAAAATTAAGGAAATCCTAGGATATCTCCCAAAAACTATAGCAGAGGTGCATCATATATATTTGCTTAATCTGAAACAGGACATCTTCAAATAATAATACAGATTGGATATACTTCAACAAATTTATAGTTCATGAAGATATGTCAGCCGGAGAGGTTATATAATTGTGAACTTACCCAGCAAAATCTTTAAGCTTCTTCCAAACGTCAACCTGTTCATTGGATGGTTGTGAATTCTTGATCTCTTTAATCTCAGTTCTTCTACCTGCAAGATTGTAGAAGACAGCTTATGCTCAAGAAGAAACTTTTAAATCCAAAAAGCTGTCAAATATTTTATAGTCTAGAAGTGTGCATGAAGCGTCAACATTATAGCTTGAAATTACATAATAAAATGGTAAACTAAATCAATTGCACAAGTTAAATGATAGACCAAATAGCTTTTAATAAATTAAGCAATCCATTAAACACGTGTGCATAACCACATATCTTCACCATTAAGTATCGATACGACTGCCAAACCAACAGCCAACTAAAAACTCCTCAGATAGGCAGACAACGAATCCAGCCGAGTGAGAATGAGGCAAATGTTAAAAAGAATCTAGAATCCTTAGGGTGTGCATACACAAAACTGTTCAACTTAAAAGAAAAAATTATTTCAAATTCCTTGTTCAACATATAAACCTATTTCTTGGATAAAAGGTGCAATTTGCTACACCAGCTAGACACGACCAGCAACTGGATGAAGTGGTGGTTAGCAAAAAGCTGCTGGTGACGGCACACAGCAACATATGGCAGTGGCATAGAAAGTAAGGAATGCAACTCACGACCTCATCCAGTTGCTGGTCGTGTCTAGCTGGTGTATCTCAAACATTAGTAAAGATAAAAGAACCTCATATCGAATTCAGTGATCATTTAGATACCCATTATTGGCTTAGAAGCAGCTTAAGCAACAATAAATGACACGGGGGTCAAATCTGAATGAAACACAAGTGAGAAAGAAAAACCCAAGACCTAATCATTACGATGCTAAACTTTGTTTAATCCTGAACAATTATGAGTTCTTAATGATTTTGTCGTACCATGAGAAAATACACAACTTTGTTGATTCATTTTCAATGCTTCAGTGTTAGTTTTGCAAATAAAAATTTTTTTGATGGTATATATATATATATATATATATGTATATATTTTTTTGAAAGCCCAAAAAAACCTTATGACTCCCTACATGTTGAAGTAAAAAGGACTAGTACAAACATCAGAGAAGGGGCTAGGGGCTTCACTATTTGGTTCAATAGAGGAACCCAGGAAATCCCCCAAAAAAAAAAACAGAAAATACATTAGATACTAAAATAAAAAGCCTAACAGTGCCGAAATACATAGTATCAGGTGGCTAGAGAGCGACCCAACTTGGTCTAGCCTCTGCCTCTAGTTTTAGAGAAGGAGCAAACTAATAAGTTGGTAAGACTATTTTTGGGGGCTATATATATATATATATATATATATGCCCCCAAAAATAGTCTTATGCTATTTCAAAATCTTGCCAATCTCACACCACACATGCCCTCTATTAATCATATTTAAGTTGGCATAAAAAGGACTGCTTACTTAGGGATCTGCCTTTTGGACGGCCTACAGAATTATCACGCAATGATGCTAATTCTTCTAGCAACTCACGCTCTCTTCCACTGCAATAGAACACAGAGTAAAGGAAGAAGATAATTATAGGACTCAAAATACTAAATAATCATAAGTAAATAAAACATGGTAAGAACGGCCAAATTGCAGTTCTTTGGTAAATATACAATACTCAAATCAATTATTGACAAGAGAATACAATTTTAGTTGGCAGGAAAATATGACAGCTAAAAACTTACGAAATCCACACTGACTTCACTTCTAACAGGAAAAAAAAAAAAATCCATTACTGCAAAATGACTATCCTGTGGACCCAATTCCCTTCATAACTTTACGCAGTTAATGGTAGGGTTGTAGAATCATATGATGAATTACAGTGCGTCTCAAGGATGCTGTTACAAAAGTGTAGCTTAACTTTGGTCAAAGTTTGATGTAATTTAATATTAAAGAAGACGCATTAAAATTAACAATAATTAAAAACTCAAATAAGCATGCCAAGAGCGTGATTTTTATCCCCAATCTTCATTCAAGCCCAACTAACATGCATGAACTAGCAAGCTAAAGTTTATCACAGCTTTTATGTTCACCAAGAAATAAGATGCATCTGTCAACATTTTTTTCCAATTTAAAGAGTTAAAACTAATTATTTGAAAATTTTTGGAAGTTCGTGCCTGTCAAGATGGACATGTTTGAAAATGCTAGGTGCCAATATAAAAATTCGAAAAAAAAAAGAATAAAAAGTCAAGAAGTAATTGAACTCCAGAATGCAACTTTGGGAGAACTTTGCATGGTTATTACCTAAATGGCAAGTTCTTTTTAATATGAAAAATTTCCAGATTTATCATGAAGGTTTTAGGCAAAGAAAACTATGAAATTGCAGAATGAAGTCATAAAGCCAAAGCGATTGAGTTCAAAAACAAATTAATTTTGTCGAATTATAAGGAAAGAACCAGCACATGTTATTCTAACGAGTTTAGACAGACACAAGTGGAATTTTCATGAAGCTAAATTAGTTTTACAGATCAAGATGCATGTAGAGATCAGTAAATTAGCCTAAAAAAATAGCTTAAAAATAAAAGAAGATGCATCCAAAATAGACCACCTAAAAGAGAAAGCATAACATATGCAATAGTGCTATTGCTAACTAGAAGTACCATCGTTATGTGACAGAAAGCAAAGCACCTGATGCGACTAGGAATTGTAACCTTTACAGTGAATAAGTGGTCACCACGTGTGGATGGCTTGTTTAACTTGGGAACACCTCGTTTTGCTAGTACTATAACATCACCAGGCTGGGTGCCAGAAGGTATTTGGAGTTCAGTAGGTCCATCAACTGTCCTCACCTGTTGAATATAAGCATTTGCAACAAAAAGAGTTCAAGTTCACGACTACTGAATAATGCCAATTGTTAAATATTGGGATTTTAAACTTGAAAAAACAAATAATAATAAAACAAAGGAAAAGATAATCTGTAAACTAGTCTAAATATATGAAT
Source organism: Phalaenopsis equestris (assembly GCF_001263595.1). Lineage (NCBI taxonomy): Eukaryota > Viridiplantae > Streptophyta > Magnoliopsida > Asparagales > Orchidaceae > Phalaenopsis > Phalaenopsis equestris. The sequence goes on from NW_018164591.1 coordinate 196,903, forward strand.
TTAGTGGTTTAAATTGCTGACTAATGTAAATGAAGTGGGAAAAAGTATGAATAAAACACTAAAAAAAATTTAAAAAATAAAAACCTAAAGCAAACTCAAAACATATCAAGAAGTGTCGAAGAAGTTTATAGTTAATAAGCGCATAGTATTTTGAAGCAATAATATAGCAAAACCTTTCAAGGTGGTTGTCTGCAATTAATCTCTAATCCAGAAGCACAAAAATTTAAGAATAGCCATGCCCAGAGGTGCAAATGAGCAGAGCTTAAATGAGCCCAATGCTTGTCCTTGCTACGCTTGTTTGAAATATTTTTTTCTAAATTGGCTCATTTTCAAAATTTACTCATCTTCGAAATGGCTCGTGTTCGGCTCAATTCAAATTCGTTTGTTTGTTTGTGGCTCATATTCTACTCAAATTTAGCTTGAACGGATCAAAATCTAAATAATTTTGACCCTGTCATTGCTAAGTTCTAAGCCCCAAATGTGAAAAATGGAGGTTATGTTAGGTAGCAGACAACTGGAGTAAATTTTTTGTCGAAAACCATGACATAAATTCTTTAAATTTGTGTAAATGTTAAGGCGTCCCCAATAAGTGACGCATTGTATAACATGAAGACAGTGAAAAGTATGCAAGGGTCGCTATCCCAGCGCTCGGGTATAGTGTTAAATAAGCAAAGTTTTTCACATTATGGACAAATACAACAAAGAAGTTAGTCCATGAAACTAATAATAGGATAGAAAACTAGAATCTATATCTCTAACAAGTAAATTGATGGAATTAGTAGATATGATGGTTCATATGAAGATAAATATTTATGCATTAAAAATATTAAATGAGTTCAAGAAAAGACTAAAGAGATTGATAGCTTAGGTTTTAAAATTTGGCATTCAGGTAGGAGTCGTACTAGAAATGGTGTATGTGTAATTATATGTAAAAGTTTAAAAGATAATGTTGTTAAAATTAATAAAATTTGAGATCGAATTATAATCATAAAAATTGTTGTTGATCCTTATAGGTTTAGATATATACTAAAAAAATGTAATGTCCCTAGAAGAATTAATACAAATAATACCTCTTTTATTAGAGAAAATTTAGATGAATGCGTTAGTAGAGTGGTAAAAAATTTTAGAAATATTCATAGTAGCTACGGTTTTGAAGTGACTAATGAAGAAGGTAGAACAATATTGAATTTTGTTTTAGCTTATGATTTTAGTATTACTAAAATTTTAATAAGAAAAATAGATGAGCATATTATCATTTATAAGAACGAATTTAATAAAACACATTCTTCTTACGAGAAAAAAAAAAGATTGAGATTATAAAAATTAGAAGGTCACTCCAAGCAAAAATTAAGTACTCAACATCGATTGCTGATTTTATTAAGATTAAGGATTGAAAAATAAAATATTGTCATAGAATTAGATGAGATCACTTAAAAAATATAAATAAAATTATTTTTAAAAGTAAACTTCAAGATCTTAAAATTTGAGATATCCATGAAGAAGCTAAAGATATGTGTGATAAAATAACAAGTAATATTAAGTAAATTGCAAAAGTTGTGATTGGAGAATCAAAAGAAAAATCTGCTATAAATAAAATAAATTTTGGTGAAATAAAAATGTGCAAGAATAGATAAAATATAAGAAGTTTTGTTATAAAAATTAATTTACATATAAAAGCTCAGATAACTGAGAAAAATACAAGGTGACTCTTAGAGAGTTTAAGAGAACAAACAGTGATGCCAAGAATTCAACTTTTAGTAATTTTTTTTCATAAAAGATTAGAGTAGAAATTGAAGAAAGAGAAATATACACACAGACACATATATATAAATTAGCCAAACAAAGAGATGAGTAAAAAATTTAGTCCAAGTGCATTAAAGATAAAAATCAAAAAGTATTATTCTTAGGCAAAAATATTCAAATATAGGTAGGTGGGTGAGATATTTTGATAAACTTTTTAATAAACTTTTTGAATACATGATCGACTTTAAAAATCTTAATATCATTAATAATAACAAAACCATTTATTTTACGTCGCATTAGTAAAATAAAGGTTGAGCCTTTAAAAAATATAAATGAAAGAAAATTAGTAGGACCTAATGATAATCTAATAGCGGTGCGAAAATATTTATAAGATTTGAGAATTTTTTAATTTACTAAACTTTCAATGTTTTTTTAAGAACTAAAAATATTCCAAGAGAGCGGAGGAAAAGTAATTAAGAATAAAAGGGATGCACAAGATGTGCAAATTATAGATGAATTAAGTTGACGTGTCATACATTACAATAATGAGAGAGAGTAATTGAACATAGGTTAAGATGTGATACAAAGATTCTCAAAAACAGTTTGAATTTATCTCAGACAAGTCTACTAATGAAGTTATACATTTATTGAGAGGCATGATGGAGAAGTATAGAGAGAGTAAGGATGATCTACATATGATTTTTGTTGAGCTAGAAAATCTTATAATAAAGTTCCAAGAGAAATTTTTTAGAAAGTTCTCGAAAAAAAGAAGTTGATATGACATATATTCAAGTCATTGAAAATATGTTTACTAGAGGTGTTACTTGAGTTTGAATATCTTATTTTAGTTGGATTACATAAGGGGTCGATTTTAAGCATGTATCTTTTTGTTTTAGTTATGGATGTTTTTGCTGGACATTTACAGGAGGAAGTACTAGGTATGTGCTTTTTGCTAATGATATCATTCTTGTGGATAATACTAGAAAAATGGTTTGAATTATGGATGTCAGCTTTAGAGTCTAAAGGCTTTCGTTTGAGTAGATCTAAAGCTGAATACATGGAATATAATTTTAGTAGTTGTGGATCTAGTAGCGGTGCTGTCACAATATATGATCAAGTCATTAAAATGAGTGGATGTTTTAGAAATCTCCGGTCTATTGTTTAAAGTGATGGTGACATAGAGGGACTTGTTAGCAGAATTCAAGTTGGACGGTTGAAGTGGAGGAATGCATAGAACCTATTTTGTGATAGAAAAGTACAACTTAGACATAAAAAGTAAAATTTAATAAGATGGTGGTGAGACCTGCAAATTCCTTATGGCACAGAATGTTGGCCTATAAAAGAGAAGCATAAAACTAAGTTAAGTGTTGCTGAGATGAGAATGCTTAGGTTGATGAGAGGCTTTACACTTAGAGAATGTGAAATAAATACATCCATGAAAGGGTAGGTGTAGTTGTAGTGAAAAAAGATATTAGAAAGAGTCGTCTTAGAGGGTTTGGTCACATTAAATTTTGTCCATCTAATGATCCTTTTAGGAGAGTAGATGGTTTAAATTCGATTTATGTTAAGGGACTTGGGCATGTTGTATAAAAATCAATCTTAATTTATTAGAATTAAATGAATATATGACACTCAATTAGACACAATAGATAAAAAAATTCATGTAGCAGACCCCACTTAGTGGGATAAAGATCCGTTGTTGTTGTTGTTGTTGTAGTATTTAAAAAAACAAACAACATCGATATAAAAATATTATAATAAAAACAATTAATTAATTAAAGACAAAATAGCTCATTCACAAACAGACAAGACCTATTCGTGTTCAGCTCGTTTATAAATAGAGATCAAAATAAGTGTTTGTGTTCAACTCACTTACTTAACAAGCAAATCAAACATGAGCCACTTAACGAGCTAAACATGAGTTCTTCGCGAATGATGATTTTTTTTTACAGCCATAATCATGTAAATACTTGCAGCTAGTTAAGAGAAGTCTATGTTGTACAAGAACTAAATGTATCATTTAGAGATAAGAGTGTTTTGCAATAAATGTCTAAAAATTGTATTGGATCTCACTTCCTAAACTGAATTCAAGAATTTGTTAGAATGAAATAATGATAGAATTGAAGTCTCATTCTTGAAACTTGTCATACAAAAGATGAGTTTCAATTTTAACGGCTAAGAAGTCACCCTTCAGTTTTACATTTTTTTAAACTTTAAATAACATTAAAATAATATTAAATTAAAGGATAATTGGTGAAAATATTAAATTTACTTGTAATAATAATAAATCAATCAAAATTAACGTAAAGATGGGTGAAATTAAAAATCATTGCAGCTCCAAAAAAAAAAAGAATGGATTTTATAAAAATAAATTCTGGTAAAATAACAGATATTACATCTCATTTCAATGCAATTCACTTTCATGCTGAGATCCAAACACTTAGCAGTGAAATAAACAATCCCTAATAATAACTAGCACAAACGAGCATTTTCTTTAACCATCTTTAATGTATGTTGACAGCACATATTTACAAAATGATGAAGAGCATAAGATTAGAAAAACTAGCTAAAGGGAACACATCAGAACAAATCTTCCAAATTCATTTCAATCACCACGTAAAATAATACTATTAATTTGAAAATATAAAGGCAGAGCAAGGTTAAGATTTCACCTTAACAACAGCCCCCAAAATAGCATCAATGTAATCTATAGAAACAGCTGAACATAAGTTGACACCATCTCGCTGTATACCTGGTATCTCCTCAACATCAAGGCATATATAAAGATCTCCAGGAGGTCCCCTGCTTGTCAAAGATGAAAAAGACTTGCCTCGATTTCAATTACAGTATGCATATTGTCATAACCGGTAAAAACAAATAAACAAACGTGTTCAAAGTACAAAGAAGCAAAAAAAAAAGTCATTAATCAGTGCAAATAAACATAAAATATTTTTTGCAATACAGGAATTTTACACTGACTATTGCTTCAAAGGCAAAGATACCAAAACACAACCTTATCCTGACATGATGTAGACCATTAATAACTCGTGATGCAGAGCAAAAACACTCATATTTTTATGGAGGGCGAGTCTGGAGCAAAAGTTAAGCCACTTTATTTGTAAGTTAGAGATCATAGAATCAACGGCAAATAACTTATTGCAATTGATGTGATAACGCCACATACATCAACTCTCCTTGGAACCTATATTAGTTGAAGCCCCATGCAGTAGAAAAGTTCGTTTTTACGGTCAAGAAACAGAATTAACTTTTCTAGTTTTAATAGATATTCTAAGGAATTGTATATACTTCTCTCAATATTATACTAGATATAATTCTCCTAAATTTATATTTGGCAGATATTCATACAAGATGCCTCTAAAAAACATAGTTATGCCTAAACCACTGAAAGTATTGCCAATGTCCTACGTGGGTTAAAGAGAGGTTACAGTTCTGCATTTATCCTAGTGGTATAATAATGAATAACATTAATCTAATGTCAGCCCACAAAAGTCTTAACCAGATCGCTCTTCAAAAATAGGAATAGCCTATAAAATGCTCCCCGTAGCAGTGAGAAATTGGTACCTTTAATAAATAGAATGATCAATTCTTTAATAATATGCAAACAAAAGCTTGGTAATTATATCATAGGAATTAACTATATGAAGAAAAAAGTACCCAAAAGAGGAATGGCATTTTCTGGATCATTGTGTGTGCCCCAGAGATAAATTAAATCTTTTCTCCACAAATAAATAAAAAATGGTCATATTAATGAGGTATCAAAAATATTCTACAGACCAAAGATGAAGGTTAAGGCAAATTTCAGATTTCAGAACACTCAGAAGCATTCAATCAACTATAAATAATCACTTTAAAATGTATTTATGGGGATAAATAAACTTCAAATGGTGTTAAATGTAATCAAAATGACCTTTCATAACGACTCTGATGATATTAAAATTGCCAAAAAGGCAATAATTACAAGACCTTGAAGAATGAATGTTAAAGCAGGCCATCCCAAATCAGATTGCACTAGGCCAATTGTTATCTGCCCGCTAAAAGCAAGAGTTACAAAAATAAAAGGAAGGCGGGAAGGAAGAGTGGTGTCTATTGAACTTGAACTATTAAGATTCTGAACTTTAATTCTTTTCTAATTTTTTTTTCGTTATTAAAACAAATAGGTTGAATCCTACCCGAATTCAACCTTCTAGCCCAACAAAGTTTTAATCCTTCCCATCCAATATAAACAAACATTGGGTTGTCTCGTGTATGGGATGAGATTTTAGGCCCCACCCTTGAGGTTGGAAGTCCTATTAATAGGCCTTCTATACATTAAAACTCGCAAGTCCCACTGATGAATTATCCTCATCCTTGAAGTGTAAGCCTCACTTCCAGGCCTTCTTTGGATCATCAGATGGTCGACGTTTAATGTGACCAAACCATCTAAGACGAGTTCACCATTGCAAGGGTTGCAACTTACCGATTCTCATTGTGTGTGACATGAAGGCAAAGAATGAAAACAAAGGAGGTTGCGGTGGAGGAGAGGGAATACCCTCACTTGATGTGACAGAAATCTCATTGAAATTGGTGGTGGGGTTTACACCGAACTAAAAATGAAACTTCGATTACAGATCAGAAAACAACACATAGTGGGGTAGGTAAATAGTGGGGTCACTCACAACTTCATCTCTATTCAAGTAAATCAATTGGAGCTTGAGATGGTTTACACGAGAAATTTGGAGTAATGATGGAAACAAAATAGGTGGAAAAGAGCATGAGAGTTTATAAAGGGGTGATTTTAATACTGCAAGATATTCATGTGATGGATGATTTTCTTCCCTTTGATTTAGGGAGTCCTTATGTAATATTGAGTATGAAATTGTTGCGGTCATAAGAGAGACTAAGATAAATTTGAAACTCATGAAAGACAAGACGATGGTGTTTCACAATGACTACACTTTGTGAAAGACCTTAATGACACTCAAGATCATAATTAAAGAAATTCATGGTGCAGTATTAAGATTCTTGATCGAGTTGCATAGCATGGAAAAGACATGATATGGAGTTAGCAGAGATTCTGGCACAGAACCAACAACTCTTGCAACAATTTGCAAGTTTTCTAGTTGTCATACAGATTGTTGGCTCAGACGAAACACAAGCATGTAATAAGCTTCAAATCAGGGTTTCTTGCATTAGTGTGAGCCTGTACTGCTACCCCCAGGTACAGAAGGATGAGATCAAGAGAATTGATCCGAGAGACATAGGAGGTTGGGGTCATATAACCTAGTGTGAACCTCTTCCCTAACTAAGTCTTACTCGTGAAAAAGAATGATGGGAGTTAGCATTTCTGTGTGGATTATCAGGAAGTAAATAAGGAAATATAACCTAAAAGATTTCCCATCCCCGTGGTTGATAAGCTTTTAGATGTTGTTTGGGGTTGCAATATTCTCTAAGATTAACTTGAAGTCAGGATACCAATAAATTTGGAGAAGGCCAATAAATGTGCCAATTTCGAATTTCAAGCTCATGCAAGTCACTAGGAATATATGGTTATCATTCGGGCTTACCAACGCACCGACTACATTTCGCCAATGAACAAGGTGTTTCAACATTTCCTCTGGAAGTTTGTGTTGGTGTTCTCTGATGATATCATAATGTGAAACGGTTCCTTGGAAGACCACATTGATCGTTTGAAAAAGGTATTTACGCCCTAACTTTATGCTAACTTAAAGAAGAATTTGTTTGCCTAACCGAAGATGGAGTACTTAGGACATGTGGTGTTGGCTGCAAGGGTGTCAACAAATCCATTGAAGGTGAAGATTACGTTGGATCGACCAATATCTAATACATTGAAGGGGTTGAAAGTATTTCTGGGCATTACAAGATTTACCAAAAACTCGTGAAGGGTTACAATTCGATTGCATGGCTATTGACGGACCAATTGAAGAAGAATAACTTTTAGCGGGGGTGAAGTGTCGACCTAGGACTTTGAAAGTTAAAGAAGGCTATGAAGAGTGTACAAATCATTGCATTACCTGATTTCAACCAACCATTCATTGTACATATGGATGCTTCAGACTACGGGTTAGGCACAGTCCTTGTGCGGTGTCAAAGATCCATCGTTATTTTAATTGAGTGCTGACGGCGAGAATTAGACTCAAGTCAGATTATAAGTAGGATATTATGGAAATTGTGATTGTCATTCAAAAATGGCGGCCTTATTTATTGAGGCGACTTTTCACAGTAAACACAGATCAATATAGCCTTAAATTTCTGTTTGAATAATATATGGTTACTGAGAAACATTAGAGGTGACTATCTAAGTTATTGGAATATGACTTTAATATGCAATATAGCCCGAGGAAAATAAGGTCGTTGAAGCCTTATCACAACAGATGAAGGAACCTCAATTGTTGGCATTATCAGTTCCTTTGGTTTTAGATTGAGAGGTCCCGAGGCAAGAAAGTGATGCGAATGAGGAATTGAGCAAGAAGTGATATGCTTCAGTGAGTGGCAAGAACAACTATCCCGACAGATCCCTCAATGACCAACATTTACTTTACAGTGGACGGTATGTAATACCCCGACACATAACGAAATTATTATAGAGGGCGTGATCTCAAGGGGTTTCACAACAGCGCTATCAGAGGGCACTAAGGCATTCTCAAGACATATCGGAGGACAGTGGCAGAATTGTATTAGTTGGGAATGAGAAAAGATGCGGAGGGCATGGTCTCAAGGTGTGATGTGTGCTAGAGCACAAGTACATGGAACTAGATTATGTGAGTTGCTACAACCTTTGGCATTACTGAAGAATTATCAGAGGAGGCGACGATGAATTTCATTGAAGGATTACCTCAGTTAGAAAGATTTACAGTCATCCTGGTGGTGGTGGGCCAGTTGAGCAAGTATGCTTAATTTGTCCCTCTATGTCATCCCTACAATGTTGTTTATGAGGTCGTTGTTTTTATACGAGAGGTTATCTATTTGCACGAGATTCTACAATTAACAATGTTGAATCGAGATAAAGGTCTTTTTTGAGTCATTTATGGAGGCAGTTGTTTAGAATGCAATGGACCATATTGAACAACACTACTTCGTCCACTCACATATCGATGGATGGTTGTTCATCAAAATGTGGAGACCTATTTGTGTTGCTTTGTATCTGATACACCCAAGCAATGGGTTAAATGGCTACCATGGGCAAAATATTGATACGACCCTTTGTATCATACAACTTCTCAAACTACTTTGAAAATTATGTATGGTCGCAATCCATCAGATTTGGTGCATTATGGACATAGTATTAAGCTGGTGTCTCTTATGGATCAATACTTAAAAGATGGTCAATGTGTTGGTGGAACTGAAGGGATATTTATCGAAAGCTCAATTTTAAAAAAACAAGTTGATGGGCATCGAAAGGTGTGCAATTTGCGGTTGGAGCTAAGGTGTATCTAAAACTTTGACTATCGACAAAAGACATTAGCAAAAGTAGGAATGAGAAACTCTCCTCCACGCTAGTTTGGTCCTATGATATCACGGAGTGCATTAGTGAGGCGGCTTATCATTTAAAATTATTGCTTTCATCGACAATTCATCTAATGTTCCATGTATCACAACTGAGACCCTCTATTGGTGATAAAGTGCCCTCTTCTTCACTTCTCCCTACCTTAGCTAAGGATATGGAGGCTCTTTTACAACCACTAGGGTTAAAAGGGATGTGCCAAGAGCAAGAGGTAGAAAAAAATGTTGATTAAATGAAAAAAAATTGTGAGATTACGACACCACGTAGGAGCCATATGACTTGGTCTAGCAAACGTTCTCTGTCACCTTGAGGATAAGATATCCTATTGGGAATGGAGTAATATTAAGCCGACACTTATGGAATTTTCCCGCTTGCTGGGCCCGCTAAATAATTTGAAAAATTAGTTTAGGCGCAAAACTGAAAGGGCAATTTAGTCATTTGTTAGTTATTATTATTTAATATAAATAGGGTCTAATATGATTAGGGCTAGGGTATGTGATTTTTATCTAGAGTTTTAGGAGTTAGGGCTTGGGAGAGACTCGCCTACCCTCGAATTTTAGGACTATCTATTATATATTTGGGGTCATACTCTTTTGTATTGGTATTGGTGGAATAGAATCATTTGTCTTAACTTATGCGGAAAATTTTCTCATTTCTATCAAATTCCCATTTCTCATCTCTTCCAAGAGATGTTCTAGTGGAATAAAATCATTTGTCTTAACTCATGCAGAAAATTTTCTCATTTCTATCAAATTCCCATTTCTCATCTCTTCCAAGAGATGTTGCAAGGTTTTCGCTTGAAGATACCAGCGGAAAAAGCTTCCTCCAAGGACAATAGTGGGACACTGTCCAAGGATGGCAGCAATAAAGCCCACTCTATTTTATAGCGTATTGTACTGGTCTCCATCTCTAATTTTCCTTTTTTCCAAGCAGGAGAATGTGAAGGGAGGTAATCATAAAACAAAAAAGAAGTCATAAAAGAAGAGGAATGAACGAATAATCATAACAAGCCGAGGATGAGCCGAGGATGATGGCAAAGCAGTGGATGATGGCAAAGCAGTGAAAAAAAAAAATCATGAGGCATATTAGAAGATGACGAGTCAACCCCCTTAATAGAGAAAGTTTGAAGAATATGTCAACCCCTCTTAAATTAATCAATGTCTCAAATGTAGAAAACAGTATCAACTCTTTTCATACATTCACAAATAGTTGTTTTCTCCATAATGCTACAAACCTAAATAAAATATAGCCTTACTGGTTTTTATATTTATGAGACTAATATAGCTAAAGAATAGGAAAGAAAAAAGAACAAAAGAAAAAAAAAAGACATTTACACTACATTCCTACAACCTGAACATAAATATAACTTTTTCTTGTTATTAAATTATCGCCATCGTTTTTTTTTAACTAAAAAGATGTCTGAGGAGTGGAGGAAGAGTATTTTGGTCCCCATTTTTAAGAATAAAGGGGATGCACAAGAGTGTGCAAATTATAAAGAAATTAAGTTGATGTGTCATACTTTAAAATTATGGGAGAGGGTAATTGAACATAGGTTAAGACGCATCACAAAAATTTCTCATAATCAATTTGGATTTATGCCGGGCAAGTCTACAATGGAAGCTATACATTTATTGAGAGGTTTGATGGAGAAGTTCAGAGATAATAAGGAGAATCTACATTTGATTTTTATTGATTTAGAAAAAGCTTACGATAAGGTTCCAAGAG
>NW_018164591.1:208730-210647 GCF_001263595.1 Phalaenopsis equestris
TTATTGTATTAAAAATGATCTTAATTTACTAGAACTAAATGAAAATATGATACTAAATAGGACGCAATGGAGAAAAAGGATTCATGTAGCCGACCCCACGTAGTGGGATTAAGGCTTTGTTGTTGTTGTTGTTGTTTCACTTTCTACGATTTTTCAGTACATAGCAAAGCAAAATGAAGCCAAAGTTCAAGACTACCAGGCATATGGTGTTCATGCTTGATGTCAAGTTCATCAACATTCATAAATAATTATAGAAATCAACAAAAATTCTTTTTGAGCTATTCTAGAAGTTTGATTCTGACTGAATGGGCTATTGCAAAACACTGATATATCAACGTTCAAATATCCGGTTAATCAGTTCCGTTCAAACAACCTTTTTATCAGTTCAACTATTGTTCCACAAGTTCAAAAATAATATTACTCCATTTGGCAAGTTTTATAAACAAGAACGAATAAATTCCTAAAGCCTAAAGCTTTATGAAAATAATATAAGATGACAGACTAAAACTTGAAAAGATCAGAACAAGTAATCTAAAAAAAGCATGAAAGCATAAATGAGGATAAGAGCATGATGTCAACTTAAGAAAGCAATCTGACATAATTCCATTAAACGTTCAAAAATCCGTTTGATCAGTTCAGCACTTGTAGATTGATTTTACAGAAAGAATACAAAATAGTTCTAATTTTAGTTATACAATGGAATAAATTATTTCAAACATGTCCTTAAATATTTTTTAGTTATACAATGGAATAAATTATTTCAAACATTTCCTTAAATAGAAATTATGATAAAGCTTTACATGTCGTAAATTTTATTGTGAAACATAATATTTCAATGGAAATAGAAAAGGATGCTGACTATGTGCTATAGTCAAAATCTGTGTTGACATCTATGTACCTTCAGAAAAGATGCCACGCATCTAGTATGAAAGAAGAGCATACCAGTTAATTTTATGTTAAAAGTAAAAGAAAACATAGAAAAACTAGTGCACTAGTTTGCCAAAAAAGTTTTATTAAACTTGCTTCACAACGTGAGACTTAGCACAAGATTTTTGACATGTCTGAGAGGAAACCACAATTAATAATGATATAGCAAAAAGTAATGCCAGAAATTAATTACTCACCCCTTAGGCCCAGCATCACCTTCACCACGTACACGAAGAGTGCTGCCCTTGCTAATACCAGGAGGAACTTCTACCTTAATGCCCTTCTTAACACGAACACGCCCTTCCCCAGCACATTTGCGGCAGTAATCAGAAATGATCTCACCTTCTCCACCACAGGTTGGGCATATAGAAACCTACGGAAAATAACACTTTAAATCAATAGAGCACATATTAATGATGAATTCATGCAGCGTGGTTGAAGACATATACGTTAAGATATTGAACAAAAAAGTGACTACCACAATTTTATGTGAGAATAGAGACAACTTAAAAAGACCGGGTTAATGTATTTACCATTCATAAGTAAAAAGTACCATTGTTTGATTTCCTACCAACTCAAAAAAAATAAATTAATTAATAACTGAAAATATTCTCTTTTACATTTAGGGCGTCCCCTGGAAGCGACGCGCTGTATAGCCTGAATACAGTGAAAAGTGTGCAAGGGCCGCTACACCGGCGCCCGGGTGTAGTGTTAAATAAGCAAGGGTTCCCACATTACGGGCGAATGCGGGTAAAGAAGTTAGTCCATGAAACTAATGAAACTAATATTAGGATAGGATCTTGGAATATAGGCACTCTCAATGGTAAATTAATGGAATTAGTTGATATTATGATTCATAGGAAAATTAATATCTTATGTATTCAAGAAACTAAGTGGGTTGGAGAAAAGGCTAAGGAGATTGATAATGTAGGTTTTAAACTTTGGTATTCAGATAAGAGTCGCACTAAAAATGGTGTAGGTGTAATTATA
>NW_018164591.1:212713-263194 GCF_001263595.1 Phalaenopsis equestris
TTAGGAGTGGAGGAAGAGTATTTTGATCCCCATTTTTAAGAATTAAGGGGATGCACAAGAGTGTGCAAATTATAGAGGAATTAAGTTGATTTGTCATACTTTAAAATTATGGGAGAGGGTAATTGAACATAGGTTAAGACGCATCACAAAAATTTCTCATAATCAATTTGGATTTATGCCTGGCAGGTCTACTATGGAAGCTATACATTTATTGAGAGGTTTGATGGAGAAGTTCAGAGATAATAAGGAGAATCTACATTTGATTTTTATTGATTTAGAAAAGCTTACGATAAGGTTCCAAGAGATATCCTTTGGAGAGTTCTCGAGAAGAAATGTTTGATATGACTTATATTCAAGTCATTAAAGATATGTATACTAGAGCTGTTACTTGTGTTCAAACTGAAGGAGGATTGACAAAATATTTTCCTATTTCTGTTGGTTTACATCAGGGATCGACTTTAAGCCCATATCTTTTTGCTTTAGTTATGGATGGTCTTACTGGACATCTACAAGAGGATGTACCTTGGTGTATGCTTTTTGCTGATGATATTCTTCTCGTGGATAAAACGAGAGAAAAAGCCCAGGAAAAACTTGAATTATGGAGGTCTACATTGGAGTCTAAAGGCCTTCGTTTAAGTAGAACTAAAACTGAATACATGGAATGTAATTTTAGTAGTAATAGCTCTAGTGACAGAAGTGTGACTTTGGGTGATCAAATTATTAAAAGGTGTGAACGATTTAGATATCTTGGGTCCGTTGTCCAAAGCGATGGTGATATAGATGGGGATGTTAATAGTAGAATTCAAGTTGGTTGGTTGAAGTGGAGGAATGCTTCGGGCCTTTTGTGTGATAGAAAAGTACCGCTAAGACTGAAAGGAAAATTTTATAAGATGGTGGTGAGACCTGCAATGCTCTATGGCGCTGAATGTTGGCCTTTAAAAGAGAAGCATAATAATAAGTTAAGTGTTGCCGAGATGAGAATGATTAGGTGGATGAGTGGCTTTACACTTAGAGACAAAATGCGGAATGAATATATTCGTGATAGGGTTGGTGTAGCTCCTGTGACAGACAAAATTAGAGAAAGTCGTCTTAGATGGTTTGGTCATATTAAACGTCGACCATTAGATGATCCGATTAGGAGAGTAGATGTTTTAAATTCGACTTGTGTTAAGAAAGGCAGAGGTAGACCTAGGAAGACTTGGGCTTATTGTATTAAAAATGATCTTAATTTACTAGAACTAAATGATAATATGACACTAAATAGGACGCAATGGAGAAAAAAGATTCATGTAGCCGACCCCACGTAGTGGGATTAAGGCTTTGTTGTTGTTGTTGTTGTTGTTGTACAGAGGTAAGCTAATAGGTTATTAAGATCCATGTGTCTCAAGAAAAAAGAAAAAAGCTTGAGGTCTATAAACGCTATTAACTGCAAGAATATGCTTAGGCCCGAATATTGCATGCACATTCTTCCCATTGAGCCTCATTGATATGCAATGGAACTCAGTCAGCTCACAAAACTTGTGCCCCAACCCCTATCGAAGATGAGAGAATTTTTGTTGATGTTCCGTATCAAATTTTTAGAAGTATGAGATTATAAAAAAAGACACTATCCATAGATTTCGCCGTTTTTAAGGAATTCCGACATGAGATTCGAGATTTCCGATAAGAGTAAGAATTTATGATTAATTATCCGTCTCAATAATAGAAGAGCACTTTTGATTAAAGCTAGTCATTATGGCGATGTTCGTTCTGCATATAGTAGTAATAATTTATATTTTAGAAAATAGAAATTTATCATTGTGAGTTTAGAGTTGTTTTTGAGAAAAATAATGACGACCCAAGCAAGATCGCATAATTCTATTATCCTAAGTTGTTATAGTCCATAATGTCACGACCTCGGGTGCTGAGAATTAACTAAGTTGGGTACTACGATCGAACGATATTAACATCTAACTAACTAATACACATTTTTAAAAACTTTCAATACGTATAAAAGAACAACTAATCCACCAATGCAATAAAATTAAAATCATCCAACAACAGCAACATACATGGAAACATTTCAATCCAAAATTGAACAGTAAATCAAAATCCGACAGAAAAAGAAAAGAAAACTATCATCAAGAAAATACCAAGTAGTGGTGGTCCTTCTTTGATAGACCAAATCTCTTTTATTGGACATATCAATCTATAACTTTTCTTTTCCAGAAAAAAAATATTAATTGCAACTGTAAGTACAACTTAGCGAGTAATTATAATCTAATATGCATTAACTTTCTTATGTCATGATGTGTTATGCATGAATAACCAAAAAGAAAAATGCAGCAAATTTCATTAAAACTTTAACTTTAGCCCTTCCAATTCCACTTTAAGTAATTACCGTTTTTAGTCCTTTTAAAATTCAAAACAGAATTACCGTTATCCTAAAAAATGTGCCCAAATGCACACTCAAAATGTGTTCGAAGACACCCTCATAAATATACCCAAAAGTACCCTCAAATTGCACATGAAGACACAACTTTACCACTTCCATTAACGTGCATGAGTACATCGCATTCTCTATCAGTAATATCTGGAGGTAATTTTGTATGACTTAAACCTTTACTTTTCATTTTCTTTCCTTTAAATTACCTCATTTTAAAGATATTAAACATTTATTTTCCCTTTTCCTGTTCATTTCATTTCATTCTTAAGCTACAACATGCATACAATCATAAAATTTATATGTCTATAACATTAAGGAAATTCTTTATTTTATAAACTTTAAATTTAATACATAGAAGAAAATAATTACTCACCTTAGCCTTAGGAAACCTCTGAAATACTTAAATTTCACTAACTTCTTTGGACAACCGCCTATATTGAATGATTGTGGTATCATTTGATAAGATTTCTATTCCTAAAAAAAATAATTATTGTAACTAATGACATACAATTAAAATAGCAAAATAAATAACTAAGCCATTCATTACCTTATAAGATTTGGTTGGGTTCCTTGCAGAAGTCTTCGCGTTCTTCCTTTCAATTTCAAAACTATAATCTCCTCAACATCAAGTACTTCCTAATTCAAATAAAATTTATTTTAACATTAAATATATAAATAAATACATGTATATAACAGTTGGATAATTTGCTAAATTTTTGACATGAAGATTTACCTTATAAGTTGTTTGGCACGTTCCTCCCCCCAACTCGCACGCTCCTCTGAATTTTCCTTCGAATATGAAATTATTAATTATTAGTCCTGATTTCAATAAAACTTGCCAAAAATATTATTAAATACACCCACACCTTATAACACATATTTATGTATTCTTATAACAATGTAAACAAAATAGTTTATTAAAAAATCTTTATTACCTTATAAACCTTCGGTTGCCTTGCTCTAACCCAATGCACGTAAGCGATCCTCCCCTTTTTCCCTTAGGTCATGTCTCACAGCAACAGATTACGAGAGCACGACAAGCCTTCTCCTCTGCTTCTTTTCCTTCGTAAGACTCAACAACGCTACCTCACGCACAATATCACGAAATCTCCACTTCTTTTCTTCTTCTTCGGTCATAGTTCATCCAACAAAGCACGTAAGGCTTATTTCTCCTCTTTCCTTCTTCTTTGTCTACCTTGTCTTACATCTCACCTGAGCACAATAGCAGGGCACGAAGTCATCCTCCTTCCTTCGTTGTCGCTCGAGTAAGTATCGCGTGACGAGGACAATCGTATCAAACTTCTTCTTTCTCCTCTTCTTCTATCGCATAGTTCGAAACAACATCTGCCACGTTTTCCTTCGATTTCTCCTCCTCCGTTTCTTCCTACAACTAGGGCATGACAATCCTCTCTCCCTATCACTCGATATCCCTCGCTTTGCTTCTTAAAATGATCCTCTCGACTCTTAAGCCTAAGCATAACGACGGTTAGCCCTGATGCATATTCAATTTATTTTATTTTATTTATTTATTTTATTTCTCTTTTATTTCAGTTATTACAATCACTCCTCAGAAAAATGTCATTCTAGAAATTTGAAAATAAACATGAAAGTGAACATACCCCAATTGAAAAACTGTGGATATCTTTCTTGCAACTCAAAAACCTTCTCCAAAGTAGTATCCTTCTCCAATCCAAGCTTCCATAAAATCTTCACAAAATAAATTTCTCTGTTCCGCAGCTTCTTCAAATCATAATCCAAAATCCATTCAGGCTCCTCAATATGAGTCAAATCAGACTGAATGTCAACTGAGTCTGTTATCACCCTACTAGCTTCATCTGTAATATATTTTCTTAGTGAAGAAATATGAAAAATATTACGCACTCTAGGTGATGGTAAAGTCAATCTGTAAGCCACATTCCCAATCTTCTCCAAAATCTAAAAAAAACAGACAGATCTGAGACTCAATTTACCTGCTTTCCCAAATCGTTGCACGCTTTTCAATGGACTAACCTTGATGAAAACAAACTCTCCAACTTCAAAATCAACAAGTCTATGCTTGACATCATAGTATTTCCTCTATCTATCTTGTACTGCCCTCAGTCTGTCTCGGATTAATCTAATCTTCTCAGTAGCATCATCAATTTAATCAACTCCAAGGATCTTTCTTTCACCTATTTCAGCTCAACATTGAGGTGTCCTGCACTTTCTTCCATACAAAATTTGAACTGATGTAGCCCTACCAATAAAAATTACGTAGTTAATTAGTAAAATTCAAAGACTTTAGAGTACATAATCGACAAATTAGTAGCTAAAAATAGAATTGTAAAATTATTTATTAAATTTTTTATATGAAAATCTAGATTCTTGTAGGAATTTTTAGCTTATTTAAATACTTGTTCAGTTATCATAAGCAAATCAAGTTCAAACATTGAAAAAGTTAAACAAATCAAGCTTGAACTGTATGAAAGCTCGACACAAACTCAAGCCAAACATGAACAATTTATAATTATACCAAGTCAGGTCCAAACAATGATACACTCGGCCTGGCTAGGCTTGATTACAACCGTAATGTTGTGTGGTACATGCATGTATCTCAAAATGACCTTGAATTTTGTCATTGACATCGTCTTTAAGGCATGTGCATGAGGTGTTTGCACGAGTTAAATGGGTCATCTATGGACTGAAATTTCTGTGAATTTTAAGGCCTGAAATTATCCAAAATTATTGTTGTTTGTGCCAATATTTTTTATTCAATTATAGGCACATTTTCATTTTAGATCTTTCAAACAACTCCATCTCCATTTGCATATAAATATTGTGAATGGTGATTTTAATGAAAAGGAATGGTTTGAATACAGAAGGTATCATCATTTTGTTTATATATAATTATTAATTATTGCAGTTGGCCCTGCAATCATTAGATTTTCTATTATAAATAGAAAGAAATACATTAGTTCATTTTCACCATTGAAGTTTATTTGCTTCAAATTTCTTAAAGCCCTAAGTTATGCAGTCAGAGTGAAGTTTTGCTCTTATTCATGTGCAAGTGATTGAATTCAATACAGGTTTTATTCAAACTAGTAAAAACTATCGAGTCCTCTATAAGTTCTGTGCAAGTCATGTAATTTATACTTTTATTTTGATCACTCTCCAACATAATATGGTCGTTTTCATTGTTCTTTTTAAGCGACATTCAGATTGAATTTTGATAACATTTTAGCAAAAACTCCCTGACAGGGAGTTACTTGGGCAAAAGCAGGCCTGCTATAAAAGCAATCACAGAATATACAAGCTTTTCCTGACACGTTAGAACATGTAAGGGTATTTAATTTTTTGCAACCCGACATCCTCTCCCCACAAATTTGAGAAAAGCGTTTATGAGATTTCACCTTAAAAGATCTTCAAAGCAATACAATTTCATCGCAATATTAAGAGAAGTGCGTGGGTACTGAATTTGTATTTGTAATTGCATTATACCTTAACGAGAGATTAATGACAAGTTGGCTAGATTAAACAATTTTTTATTATTTTTTATTGGCTGATTTAGATATAAAGATTGAAGGAGTGGGAAGGCAGAGAGAGAGAGAGAAGACATGGAATGGGCTCGACTCTTAAAACCTTCTTGTGCGTTGTGAAGTGGGAGAGGAAGAGGCTTTTGTTGCGCAAGCAGAAATGGGGAGAACTGAGTGTTGTAGCTTGTAAAGTAGTTGAGGCAAGTATGGTTGGCTGCAGGCTGAACGATGATGGGACCAATGGTGGGAGAACATTGAGAGAGAGAACTTGAGGTGAGCGGTTTTGTGAAATCCTATCTGATAGGTGGCTTTTCTGTTGTGATGGTTAAGCAGCTGCTACATGGGCGAGAGGAGTGTGGCTGGAGTGGTGCGAGCTGCTTCGCTTGAGTCCAAGTTTGACAGACAATAAGCTAGAATGAGACGCTAGGAAATTGGAGGTGAGGTTAAAGATGGTTTCAGTGGTATGAATCTATTGTGTGCATGTGAGGGAACAAGGAGATGAGGTGAGGGAACAAGGAGATGAGGTGAGCGGTTTTGTGAAATCTTTGAAAGCCTTGAGTAATACCCAAAATCAAAGCAATATAGCACATATACAACTTTCAAACACAAACGGAACGCCAACATAGCAATAACACAAGGGAAACACTGCAATAATATTGCAATAAACACAACAATAAATTCATTGACTTAAAAAAAAAAAACTATTTCTTGCAACGCTGAACAGTACATCGATGACTTTACAGTGTGCTTTCAATGAAGTAAAACATACTAAACATCCGTCAGTGCTTGACCAAACAACTTCTCATATAGATCTAGAAAATAAACATGAATTTGAGTATTCAAAAAGCCAATATTCAATGGTGCAAATTATTGCAAATGCACTAATATCTATTATTGACTTGGAATCTGACATTGTTTGGTTCTTTGAAATGGATGACACTCATTGATATTGCAGATTACTTGGAGAAACTATCAAATTTCCCAAAGTTTTTGCATTATGACACAGTCCAAGTGACTGATGAGATGCCAGAGATGTATTTAAAAGTATAAAAAATATTGTTGTTACAGTTAAAAAATATCGTTGTTACAGTTAAAAAATATCGTTGTTATAGTTCTGTTTTAAACAGTTTTACCAAACAAGGGTAGCATGGTCATTCTTCCAGAAACAGCTGCACCGTAGCTATTTTCACACAGCTGCACCAAACAAAAAACTAGCTTTCCCGCAGCAGTTTCCTGGGGCAGCACAGCTGTAGTTGAAAAGCTGAGAAGCTGCAGCTGCACCAAACAGAGCCTAAATGTAAAAACTTAGAGAATTGAGAAAAATATAAAATGGCCCGTAGGGAGTCTAAGATAACAATCTATGATGGCTTTAAGCCCATATCTTTTTGCTTTAGTTATGAATGCTCTTACCGGACATTTACAGGAAGATGTACTTCGTGTATGCTTTTCGTTGATGACATCCTCCTTGTGCATAAGCCTAGTGAAAGAGCTCAGGAAACACTTAAACTATGAAGGTTTACTTTGGATTCTAAAGACTTTCGTTTGATTAGAACTAAAACTGAATATATGGACTATAATTTTAGTAGTAATAGCTCTAATGACAGAGTTGTAACTATGGGTGATCAAATTATTAAAAGGTGTGAATGTTTTAGATATCTCAGGTTTATTGTTCAATGAGATGGTGATATAGACAGGGATGTTATTAGCAGAATTCAAGTTGGTTGGGTGAAGTGGAGGAATGCTTCGGATCCATCGTGTATCTATTGTGTGATAGAAAAGTGCTGCTTAGACTTGAAGGAAAATTTTATAGGATGGTGGGGAGACCTGCAATGCTCTATGGCGCAGAATGTTGGTATTTAAAAGAGAAGCATAAAACTAAATTAAGTGTTGTCGAGATGAGAATGCTTAGGTGAATGAAATTAATATATCTGTGATATCGTTGGTGTAGCTCCAGTGGCACAAAAAATTAGAGAGGGTTGCCTTAGATGGTTTGGTCACATTAAATGTCGATCATCTAATGATCCGGTTAGGAGAGTAGATGTTTTAGATTCGCCTTATGTTAATAAAGGCAAAGGTAGATGTAAAAAAATTTGGGCACATTGTATAAAAAATAATCTTAATTTATTAGAATTAAATGAAAATATGACACTCAATATGATGCAATGGAGAAAAAGGATTCATATAAACCCAACTTAGAAGGATAAAGACCAATGTTAGCTGTTGTTCTTGTTGAATATAGAATGACATGTGTTTCAGAATTGCCAAATATGGATGTGAGAATAGATTTCATAGTGGAGTTACCTTAGACACATCAAAGCAATAACTTGATTATGGTTTTGGTAGATCAATTCCAGAGTTTCCAAAGTAGAAAGCGAAGCCTCTCCTATTTGGGGAGAGTGACATGGGAGCAACACTGTGGGATCACAGAATCCCAAGATAATAGGACCGAATCGGGACAAGTTCATGTCATGGCTTGTAGCAAGAAAATTCTCGTCTAAAGACTCAGATTCAAGATCCATCGAGCGAGCAGCCCTTATAGGCCCTATTTTTATTTATTTTTTTATTAAAATTAGGGTTATTTTGAGAGGAAACTATTTATATCTTGTTATTTCCTGTTTTTGCAGACTTTAACTTTGGTTTTGTTTTTTTGGATATTTTATTCTCTAACTTTCTACTCTAAATAGTGTTGTATCATTTTTCATTTGCTAGTAGTGTTATTGTAGCTCATACACGAACAAGCGGCAGATCTCCCTCGGCAATTGTGCCTTGTCAAAGCTGACTCCTCTAGGTTCTCTCAGCTGTTTTGAGCCCGAAAAGCCGCCAAACACTTACCATCCACTTCCAAATATTGTTATTCCACAATCACCACCCTGCTATATCCATCTCTTAACCGCCTTCTAAGAGCCCTAAAATAGTGTCAGCTGGTCTTTCTAACAAAATTTTTAAAGCATAGTAACATGTTTTAATCTAAGGAAAACTTAAATACAAGGGCATCAATTATCAAGAAATATAATTGTGATGTTCTTTTAACAGAAAACACAGGCATCAGCAACAAACCTGAGAAAACAAGCCAAAGGGTGTCTGCTCAGTTCGCATTACTTGGCCTCTTCCACCACAGGTCGAACATATTCTCAATTTGGAGCCAATTTTAGATCCAGTACCAGCACATGCATCACAGGTCTCCAAATGAGACAGCTCAATTTCTTTTTCTGCTCCAAATATGGCCTCTGAAAACTCCAAAATCATATCATATCTGCAGACAAAATACATTGAATCACCAACTACAAAATCTCAAAACAAGACGTGCCTCATTTACAACAGAAATGATGAATAAAACTAAGGTAGCATCTTTAACATATAAAGTACTTAAAATCGTTCAAATACAAGAATGAGCCACCAATAAATTATATAAATGTTATTCCAAAAGATGTAAGCATGTCCAGAAGTATCCAACTAGAGAGCATACAGCTCAAAACAGAAGAAGCATCTGCTATTCTAAAAATTAAGAAAATTATTCAGGATTAGAAGTTGTATGCAAATTCGCCTGATAAATTGTACTGAAATTTCAGAATATCAATCTGGATGACTGGGATTTACTAAGAGCTCAATATTGGATCCCCATCAAAGAGAATACGAACAAAAATAAACACTAAAGTGGGACACGAGAGATTTGGGGGAGGGGGCTGGGGGTGCAGGGTTGGTGCGGGGGCAACATCCAAAGAAAGAAAACTTCAGATCATGCATAGATACCTAAGTGACTTCAACCGATTGGAATTGCATTGAAATTTGAACAAGTAAAAAAATTTAACTAGACATAATAATCAAAAGATAATTTTCATACTTCAAAATCCCAAATGAGCTTCTTTCAATTCAAAAAATTTACACCACAAAACACCAGTAACAAATAATTAGACGGGATGTATGGTGAATTAGCTAATCAGTCAAAAGCATTATTCAATTGCAGAGAAGTCCCTATACAAAATTAAAAATAAAGAACGATGAAAAGAAGTTGAGCTGCACCTCAGACATCCAAATTTTGGGAGGTGGGCTGAAAGGATTAACCCTTAACTTAGTTAATGTTTCGGCACAATGGAGTGAGAATCATCATTCCAAAACCAATACATTAGTATTTCAAACTCTGGCGAGCTGGGAAGGGCAATAATACTGCATACAATAGGAGGTTCCTTTTGGCAGGACATCGTTGTTTGCATCAGGGAGCCTTGCTCGCCAATGTGGCATGGAGAGGATCTCTAGTGCTATAAAGTTGTATAAAAAATTCAGGTTAAGTTTGTTATTTGATATCATAGATGATAGCAAACCATCTTCTACAATGCCATGATAGCTAGCATAAGAGGAATAAGTTCATCCAATATATATATTTTATTCCGGGTAATTTCTTCATTTTGCTTGTTGATACACCAATAAAATAATCATTTTTTCATATGTATTTAAAGATTATATGAGGTGATATTGCACTTTAAAGAAATGTATTTACATGTTTTCTTGCAGATATACTAAGTCTAGGCATTTGGAGCTTAAAGGATGCAAATAGTACGAAATTTGGAGCCAAGAGTGGCATTTTCTAAAAAATTGAACTGGCGCCAGAGACGATTATTTTCACAAATGCGTTGAATTTTGATGGATTTTGAAGAGGTGCCGATGGAGACTCTTGGGAAATTCGTCCCTGCATAATAAAAGAGTGTTTTTATGTCAGAAAAGGTGGTCTGTGTTTATTGTTAGTGAGTGAGGCGTGATATCTAAGTTGGTGAAGTGTTGCAAGTGTCTCTAAGACTTGTAAGAGGAGAGGGAAAATGAGAGATTCTTCTTCCTTACATTTCTAAGAGAGATTTGAGTGTTATTGTAAAGAGAGAAAGAGATTCAAAGGAACTTCAAGGAATTGCTTGGGGAAGAGATCGAGTTAAGTTGTTTCAATTTTTTTTCATGTTTTGTAAAGTTGTTTTCATATATATAATCCATATTTTGTTGCATCATCTTCATGAATTCTGAGTAGAATTCTTTGTCATTCTCCCTACAAAGAGAAATGATCATGTGAAGAATCAAGATTGTTGTGCAATATTTTAATTTCATATTTGTGATGATTCAAACTTCGAACTTTATTTACTTTTCGATTTGGCCAATTGAATTGTTAAAATTTGTTGTGAAACATACGATCTGAAAGGAATATGTTTTCCACAACAAAGAATCACATTCAATTTCATGGATGAGATGTAGTACATGAGGTTGAGGTCACATTCAATTTCATGGATGAGAATGTAGTACATGAGGTTGAGTCATGAGGTTGAGGGTAAATAAATAGGAATATATTCATTGATGAGCGTAGAATTAGAGATTTTAGAGTGGCGGATTAAATTCCTCAATTTAGTCTAGGCGTTCGGAAACTAAAGCGAGATGTTAGCCTTCAAACGAGGGGAACGTGGGAATTCTGGAGTAAGAGTCAGTATCTTCTCAGCATAATCGCGGATTTAGGGACTAAACACTAGATTAGTCAATGTTATTTATCAATTCTAAAAAGGATAAAGAATATAATTGCTCATATTTGACACAATACAATTTTCTTCAATTTGATGATCCACTGACTATAATCTCATTGTAAGGAGAATGATGATTTCTTAAATTTGAACTCTTCGTCACAAAACCTAGTTTAATTTTAGAAAATTTATATTTTAAGTTTAGAGATTAGTGTAATAAACTTAGTTTCTTTAACAACATTAAACAAATTTCGACCTGTTTTCTTACTTATGTTTTATATAGTTTAAATATTATGCTTTTGCGTGATTTTCTAAACAAATTTTTACTTCCCTGGGATGGATACTCAAGACTATTAGTCCTTTATTATTTGAGCGATACATATACTTGCATTTACAACCTAGTGACGATTTGAAATTGAAAGTCAACCTTAATTAACCAGGAGTGGCAACTTAGATATTTTAAAAGAGAAAACTTATTATACTGAAGTAAATTTTATTGAGGTTAGTTTGCATATTATTCTGTGTAGCTGTCTTGTGTGTTGTGGTGTTGAAAAACATTTATAACGTATAACAAAAACCCGCATCACTTGTGCTTAACGGAACCAATTATTTATTTTCAATTAAAAACTAGACCTAAGCAGGCGTTTATGAAAATTACAGGGACCAAAGTACGTGTCAAACAACCCTAAACCAAGGTTAACTTACTATGACTAATCAACAAGAAAGCAAATTAACTTGGAGCTGAACTCAAGTTCAAGTGACAGACAGATGCAACCCTTGGTAAAAGTTTCTATCACGTTGGAAGAGCATGACTTCTGCTCCAAGAAAAATGCAGATCCCAATTTCAGTAAGTTCTATGCACTAAAGATAAATGAAAACATGCCAAGACAGATCAGAATTTTCTCATATACTGTATGTTGTTATATTCCATTTTATTGCTCTTTCTTTTCCAAAAAAACACTTGGTTTTAATAATTTCCCTCCCTCAAAACCTCATCACCAAGATTGGGTTAAACTCTGCATCCCACCTTTCCTCCCACACTCCGTTCTTAGATAGGCAAGCATCACAGTAATACTCAGATTCATCTCATTAACATAGTCATAAAAATATCGAAAGGTGAACAAAAAGTTCAACAAAACAAGTTTAAGCATAAAAAAAGCAAAGTGATGCATAAATCGCATAGCTGCAACTATCACACCATGTGATGTGCTTGTTGACCGCATTTTCTGTGAGTTCTTAGCCTCCTACTCCTAGAACTCAGGATCTAGCTTTAGGAGTTCCTTATTGACCATCCTAGCGGACTAGTAATGAAGCCTACCTCCCATAGAACTTCAAACCACTTCTTGACTCATTTTTGTGAAGACCTCGCATTGTTAGTCCCAAACACCTGATTTTTAGTTGCAAAGACTAAGGACTAACATGAAGAGGGCCCGAAAATGAGTTCCTACAGGATCAAACGGCCTTAGGCAAACCATTTATGACTCTTAACACTCGCGAACGCCGTAATTTACGCACTCACTGCACCACGCACGATGTTGACTTGAATTGACTTGCTCGTCGGCGAACTCGTCTGGACGACCCCGGATGACGAAATGGACCGCGTTAGCGCATCCAGAACGTCAATTTTAACTAGGAAGGACACCCATATTGCAATAGTTCCACGCGCAAGCAATTAACACAAAAATCGATGCACGTTTTTTTTATTACCAAGGCGCGGGCTCAGGCTCAACCCAGGTTCAAATCGGATTCGATTCGGGTTGGACTCGGGTTGAACAAGGGTTAAACGGTTTTAAATTTTATATTTTTGAATTTTAAGTCATTTAATTTCACCCTAATTAAATTCATTTGAAAGTTATTACCAGCCAAATAAAACTCCTCTCTATGGAAATCATTCAATTCCCCGCCCAACGCAAGCTTAACGACTATTTCGAAATTGAGGGATACAAATCTTGCTCGGGGTTTCTCCTTTCATGGATTTGGCTCTCCTGCTCGCCTCACCCGCTCCTCCTCTGTTCGGTCCCCACTCCCCTTCTGCGCCAAATACGCTCGCCTCCTCCCTCTCACGCGCGACAAAGCAAACGCTAGGCCCTGCTCCCCCTCTGCGATCCGAGTTCCTCTCTCCTACTTGCCTCCTTCCGCGCAGAGACGCTTGCCTCCTTCCGCGCAGAGACGCTTGCCTCCTCCCTCTACGCCAAAAACGCTCGCCTCCTCCCTCTGCACAAAATATCGCCACATCCCCTTTCTCTCGACACCGAAGCCACTCGTCTTCCTGTCTGCTCTCCTCTCTGCACCGAGACCAAACCACTCAACTCCCTCTCGATCCCGCTCGCCTCTTCACCTCAGCACAGAGACCCCCCGCTCGCCTCCTCTCTCATCGACCAAAAAAAAAATCCCCCGCCTGCGCCTCCACTCTCTCAACAAAACTCCTCTCTTGACTGAAGGCCTCCTCTGCAACCGAAACCCTCACTCGTTCAGCTCACCCGCTCGAGACTCATCCCAGCTTGACTCCCTCCCACAGTCGCGCCTCACTCCCTCGCGACAGATTTTGCTTGCTTCTCCTCTCTACACCCGAAATCCTTGCGAGCTCCCTGCTTCTCAACTCACGATCTACCTCCGACGACATCTTCCACCAGCAGCTGGCGAACCCACCGCTTTTTATCCAGCTAACTGCAAGCTCCCTCCCATTCGCAAAGGTATGCTTCTTCCCCCTTCCTACTTCGGCACGAGCAGCTTTTCTGCATCTTCCCCTTCTTGGACTTCAAAGTATGCAATTAAATTTCTCTGCTTACCAAGTTACTGAAACTTGTCTTTGTTCCAATTCTAGCGCATCTGCTTTGCTTCTGCCATGCATTTTTTTTGCTATTTTATTACCGTAATTGACTGGCTGTAACTTATGAAGGGAAAAGAAGGTACACATACATGCCACTTAACTTTTATGTATTTACATATCTAACACCCAAACTTCAATTTTTACACAAATAACACTCAAATCCTTCCTAGCACATAACAAATATCACCATTTTAACTTTCAAGAAAGTGAAATACGCATGTTCATGCATAGGTAAGTTGTTATGTAAGTAAAAATCGTTGTTTTGGTGATGACATGTAAATTCATGAGAATTAAGTGGTTTGTATTTAATTGCCATTTGTTTCATGAGAATTAAGTGGTCTGTATTTAATTGCCATTTGTTTTTTTTCTGTTTCCGTTTAAACCATGCAAGAATTAACTTCATTCCTTCTAAGGAGTGGTTTCATTTTTCGAAGCCTGAGTGCTTTAGGGGGGATCTAAATAAAGTTTGCTACTTGGGGTGGAAGAATTTACAGAAAATAAAATTGAATTCTCTTACTTTTCTAATTGATTGCACCTTTTAGCCTATGATCAGACCTGCTTTTAGCCTATGATTTTAGCCTATGATCAGACCTGTTCAACTATATTTGTGTTGTTGTTGCTTCTCGGATTGTACTGCTGTTTCTGAGGGGCTTTGTGCCGCATCTAAAGTGTTGTTTGGTAGCTTTAGGGGTGTTGGAAAGTGCTGGAAAGTACTTGAAAGTGTTGTCTGGTGTTGTAGGTGGTTGTTTGAGAGCTGTAGGTGGCTGTTTGAGAGTTGTAGATTGTTGTTTGAAGTTGTTAATTGCTGTAGGTGGCTGTTTGGGAGTTGTTAATTGTTGTATGTGGATGTTTGGGATTTTTTAATTGTTGTTTGGGCGCTCCAGGAAGCTTAAGACTGCTGTAGGTTGTGGCTTATGACTTAAAATTGATGTTTGGGTGTTGTAGGAAGCATTGAACTTGTTGTTTGGAGTCACTCGAGGCTTTAAAATTGTTGTGTAAGGTTGCACATTAATGTTTGGAGTTGTTTGAGGCTTTAAAATCGCTGTGTAGTGTTGCACATTGCTGTTTGGAGTCATTCAAGGCTTTAAAACTGTTGTGTAAGGTTGCATGTTGCTGTATGGATTCATAGGAAGTCATACAAGTGTTGTGTAGTGTTGCATATTGCTGTTTGGATTCGTAGGAAGATATACAAATGTTGTGTGGTGTTGCATATTGCTGCCCGGAACCGTAGGAAGTCATACCTCCCTTGCTATTTGTTTCCCGGAGCCGTGGGAGGTCATAGAATCGCCGCACACGCTTGCTAGTTGCTGCCCGGAGCCGTAGAAGGCGAAGGATCGCCGTACAAGCTTGCAAGTTGCTGTCCGGAGTTGTAGGAAGCCTTAGGACCACCCGTTTGGAATTCCTAGTTGTTGTTACAACTTGTTTTGCTGCTTACTGTTTTTCTTTTTTTTCTGCAATTTATTTAAATTCCCTGCAAAATATATCACGTTTTGTGAGCTAAACACGCAACAGGGATATCAGCAGCAGATATGTCAGATACACAGGTACATTTTGTTTATTATTATTTTTTTACTGCAATTTACTCTTGCTCTAATATATCATGCAGACACTGATTGCGATTTCATGTTCAAAACAAAACAATTTTAAAAAATTAAACAACATTTTCAAAACAAAAAAATATATAACACATACTTTTGAATTTACAGGTTCCTCGGATGAGGTAAACTACGTAAACAACATTTTCAAAACAAAAAAATATATAACACGTACTTTTGAATTTACAGGTTCCTCGGACGAGGTAAACTACGGTTGCTAACGAGATCTCTCCAGTTTAAATGAGCTTAACAACTTGCTTAAACTAAATAAATTCAAAAGAAAAAATGGTACCGGAACGAGGAAACCGTGGGATCCTAACCGGTGTCACTCTAATCAACTTTAACCTCACTCATAATGTTTGAATGACAACAAAACCAAAACCTTGAAATACACTTGGTAAAACCTGTTGAAACTTAGACTTTAGGACTGCTACCTCGACGAAAAGTTTGGAGCCAGCTTTGTGGGCAGCATGGCAAGGAGCTTGGATCGAGCAACAAGAGAATATTCTTCACTAATCTCTCTTTCCTTAGTCTAAATAACAACTCATAGGACTTCAAGGTAGCTTGCCCAGTACGACGTAAATCCTCACACGCTCTTTCGGCTCCTGTGTAACCTTGTTGTGCAACGTAAGTTGTAACTCGTCTTAGGTTCCGAGATTGTCGAATGATACGACGTAAACCCTCATATCTCTGCGGGCTATTTGCATAATCGTATATTATGCAAATGTAAGTCTCAAATAATAAAATTATCAAGGATTAAACACCTAAATAACAAAAATACCATAATCTCTAAAAATGCAGCCACACATTAGGATAGTTTGGGAAATCACTGAGGGTTCTCCTCAGGATCTGTGACGTCCTCTAACTTCTCTTTCCTTTGGACTCATGAAAAAACTGTTCCTACTTGAGCCACTCTCATTTGTTTTTTCACGTCCTACCGTGAAAGCCTAAGCCTCGAATTTTTTAAGACTATTAACTCTGATCATTATCGAGAGTTTTCTCAAGTGACCCCCGTCATTTGAGATGTAATTAGCTACAGGGGTTTGCCTCTATAGGGAACTTGAAACCCAGGTAAAATAAACTCTATTTAATCTTTATATTAAATAAAGGAACTTATCGGTCACACATAAAAAAATTCGTAGACCAAACGGATGTCACAAATCTCATAGTTTGCAGGATTGGGTTTATCGCCGATCATCGCATCGCCGATGTATACACTTATCTTTCGGGAAGGTGTAGTATTCGCGGTATCGGGCACGATTATGTAAACTATTAGACGAATGAGATTCATTTGGTCTCATTTTTTCAAAATTAAAACACGCTACTTTCAAAACCAAAACTATTTTCAATTTTTAAAATCAAAAAGTTGATCGACAGTGCTGCAGCTACCCGATAACCAATCAAGAGAGCTATAGGATTCATGCATAACAAAATTTTTGATAGAGAATCCTCATATTTCATATGGAATTTGTAACTCACCGAATATCCTCGCCATTTATAGTAGCACCTCGCCTCTGTGTTCTGAAAGCAGCTTGGTCCATACCAGAAAAACCTCCCATAGTGGCTCCAAAGAAAGTTTCAAAGAGGTCAAAAGGATTAGCCTGCATTGTCAAACGATTAAGAACTTAAATGAAACATTAAGCAAAATCAATAAATCAAGGAAACTTCCATAACTACTTAGTAATGCTGCAATGTAAAGAATGCTGCATGCAATAAACAAGTTAACATGACTTGGTTTGAAATTTTAAGCAGTGATTAACCAAAAGATGATTTATCATGCAGGACAACAATTAAGAATGTCAGCAATACCGTATAAGTTCCTGATGAACCCCCTACTGCACTCTTCACTCCAGCTTCACCATACTGATCATACAAAGCTCTCTTTTTCTCATCTGACAATACCTAACAAAAAAATCAATCGTTATAAGAAAATCAATCATTCTGCAGAAGATGGAAATAAACTACTGCTAAAAATTTAAGTATCCCACCTAAAATAGCAGAAGAGGGAATGAAAAAACCAACTAAAACAAACAAATGCACATCCAATGAAAAGTATAGAAATCAAAATCAAAATAAAAATTACATTTGTCTGACTATATGTGGTACTGGAGAAGCAAAGAACAAGGGGAAAACCAAATATTATTGTTGAATTCAAATAGGTACTTCCAACTTCATCAACGGAAATAAGAAATAACAATAACATGGCACACAAACTCATACTAGGAGGTCAATCCAGGGGTGGTGGTGGTCGTTATGTGGAAGGGAGATAAGGGGCTGGAATGATGGTATGGGTGCTGGTGGCAGCAGCAGCAACAGCAAGGGGTTTTCGGGGCTGCAGTTTAGGAGCAGCAGCAAGTACAGAGCAGCTGGACAGCATGTAGGCAGGTCAAAAAAGCAGCAGTTAGCAGTTTGGGATGGCAACAAGGTGGAATGCAGGTTATGGAAGGCAATATCAGGGTAGATGGCTGGTTCTGGAATGTAGGAACAGTAATTAGGCTGCGGGGAAACAGGGAGGCGGTTCAGGGTGGCTGAAACAGCAGCTAGGTGGCAGGGCGCAGATTCCAGGAGCTGAAACAGCAATAGGGCGGCCAGGGGGGTGGTTGGCGGCTGCAGGAAACACCGAAGAAAACTGTTTTCTGGGTGGCTGCAGCAGGGAAAGCAACAGAGGCAGTCAACGGAGGGCTGCAGAGGAAGGACAGATGAGGATAATCACCACTACGTAAGCGAGATATAGCCAGAACACCACTCGACCTTTGAACACAGCCCTAGAAGGGAAAACCATAGATGTTGGCGGCTGTCCCGAACAACCAAACACCAAAAACTAAAAAATAAGCACGGAAAAGCAAATAAATAGCACTATGGCAATTGGGATGCCAATTGTAGTTCGAATACTTACTCTTGGACTCATTCAACTTATTGGGATGCCAATTGTAGTTCGAATACTTACTCTTCGAATACTTACTGAAGAAGACTATGGGGTGCCCTCCCAGGATCAAAACTGCTCCAATCCCTACATTAGAGGCATCACATTCCATCTCGAATAACAGACTAAAATATGCTAAAGCTTACATTGAGGCCTAAGTCATCTTCTCCTTACGGATGTCAAAGATAGATTGAGTTGTCTTTGTTCACTAAAATTCCTCGTCTTTCAAGAGCTCTGTTAGGGGAGTTGTGATGATGCTAAAGCTCCTAATGAATCTTCTATAAAATGATGTCAATCCTAAAAATGCCACATCTCTATAAAGAATTGTGAGAGCGTCCAACTCACAATAGCCTCTATTTTGTAAGATCTATTTGAATGTTTGTACCAGATACAATATAACCCAGAAAAACATATTCATGTTGTCATGAAGGGGCACATCTTCAGGTAGGCATTTAACTTCTCCAATCACAGAACCTCAAAGGCCAATCTTACATGTTGCAAGTGCTCTTCCTCAGATGTGTTGTAGATGAGAATGCCAAAAAAATACATAACCACAAACTTTTCAATGTAAGCCTGAAATACCTGATTCATCATCCTCATGAAAGTGTTAGGTGCACTGGATAGTTAAGAGGGCATGGTTGTCCACTCGTATAGCACATCTCAGGTCTTGAAGGTAGTCGTCCATTCATCCCTTGGTTTCATCCTGATCTCGTGAAATTTATTGTGCGAGTCAAACTTGGAAAAGATGATGTATCTCAGGAACTGATCCAGTAAAACATTGAGGCGAGGTATTAAAAAAGCTGTATTCGATGATGATCTTATTGATAGCTCGGGTATCAATACACATTATTCACGAACCATCCTTCTTAAGCATCATCAAGATAGGAACAACATGTAGATTGATGCTCTCCCTCACCAACCGTCTAGCAATAAGGTTTTACAATAATCGTTACAGCTCCTCATACTCTGGTCTCAATCTTTAAGCAGACTGGTTAGGCAACATCGACCTAGTGTTAAGATCTATAGTAGGTTGAATGTCTCAAAAGTGGTGGTAGACACTCGGGTAATTTGTCAATCATCACATCTTCAAAGCCGACTAGCAGTGGCTGGATCATCTATGGTGGCTCAATCTCCTCAATTTCCTCTAAGACGATTAAGGTGATCAACACTGGGGCCTCCCGTGCTGACTATAGAAAGGTGGCGCGTAAGATCGTAGTCTTCTTCGCAATGTGTGTATCTGCTCCTACAAAATCCTTGATGGGCTAGAGAATTGTGTTTTTCATTCTTCATGAATGAGTAGTTGTTCTTGAACCCATCATACTAAATCTTGTGTTCGAACCGCCATGGTCTCCCAAACAATATGTGACAGACATCCAGTTGCTGAGTCATTAGTCTAAACCGTAGTTGGTAAACCGCATTTCTTCTATAAAATTACCACTGAATGTTGAGAATGAGAAACTCGGGTGTGAGTAGCCGAGTAGGTCAACATGTGGATTATAATTATCAAATAAAGATTATGGAGACTTATCCTATGTATTTGGGAAAGTGTGCAGCATGTCAAGCAATCGGTCATCAGCCTAAGCTAAGTCTCTTTATTTTGATCGATCATGTTGTAATGTGTATTGAGCATTAGAGTTCTTAAATATATGTGGTTTATTTAGCATTCATATTCATTGTACCTCACAATGTTAGTCTGTAGAAAATAGACCATACTTTCACCACCTATCGATTACTTGGGAGCAATTGGAGTTAGAGTCTAGACAAGCTATATACTATCAGTTGGTCCTCCCAAGGCAACATATTGCATGTTGTCAGATATCCTATATCTACCGGTCAATGTCTTTAAGTATACCCCACTCATACGCTTCAAATGATAAAGAACTAGAAAGCCTGGAAGGAAACTTCTTAATGCTCATTATCCTGGACGAAGATAGAACTTCCGTCCAGCACTCGAGCATGACAAGCAACACCTCTAGCACTCAAAAGTTCCGTTAAGTGATCAAGTATTGATCTCTTATTTATGGTCAAGTGGCAATCCCTACTCTTTGTTGGAGGGGTTATGAATAGGATTTTAAAGGGCACCAGCAAAATGCTAATAATTATTTATCAGCGGGAGCATGGTCATATGGATTCTACTTTGGGAGACAAGTCATCAATTGTTCCATCTTCCACAATGGACAATTAAACGGTATGGCATATCATGTGTTACGTGATTTGCTGCTACACTAAAAAGTTAGTACCAAGCTTGTAATTTATATCAAGTTCATTTGGGCACCTTTCAGGCTTTCCTAAAAAATGTATGCATGATTATATTTATGTTTGTATGTATGCATGAATCTTTCCAATCAAGTTGAGTTAGAAAGAATCAACTAAACCGTTCTTCTAACAGTAGTAAAAGATTTAAACATCAAACTGAAGCAGTTAGTGAGGACAAATGTCTTTAGGATTGAAGGGGAAGTAAAATATTTATCAAAAAACAAGGTTAAAATGGTAATGGCTAAAACTGTTTGCACACCACATGTACACGGAAAGATTTAAAAAGGATGTCATTTGCACTACAAAGGACAAAGGAATTCATTGCAGTTAGTACTGTTTCAATAAAAACTAAGGATCTTATTTTGATAGCCAACCAGCTATTTGGATGTTCATTAATCAACAGTTAACAAGCTACTCCGGTTCAGCCTTTAACAAGGCAAAGAAAATCATGGAATAACACATACACAGACCACTTAGACTGATTGTGTACTGTAGCAGGTCATTAACCTTCACCTCAAACAAAACTTGAATAGAATAAGCTGAAACCGATGATGTGATCTAGGTAAAAATTGCCATAAAATTTCCAATTTATCAACCACCAGAAACAATTATATATGCATGGCTTAACTACATGCATATTCCTTTAAGTATAACGGCAATGTGCATTTCACCATGTTCTTAATGGCCCTTAAATTAATACATTTGATCCTTCTGTTAAAAAAAACATCACTAAAGAACAAAATATTATACACTTTACACATACTTTCATGTTGTGAAAGTCAAGAAACCTTGCTTTGCTGCCTATCCCTCTTCAGTTCTTCCTTTAATCTCTCCCTCTAGTTCCGTGGAAATAAAAATAGTGCTCAAAGAAAACAACTACAAAGAAGCCCAGGTTGAAAAAATCTGCCAGCTAAGTAGCTGGGTGCGCTGTTTTCAGTGACTGAAAAAAGAATGCCAAGTACAGGTCAAAGGCATGTAATGTTATTTATTGCATTAACAATTCATGGAGGAACATTGCTTGGAAATATTGAGAAATCCTACCGCTTTTTTTTTCTTTTCTCAAACTCTAGCTTGCTTTTTTGGAGTCAAGTACTTTCATCAGAAATTAGAATTTGAAAATTTGCAATTCATACAAGTTAACTTGTGTGACTAAATTTAACAAAAAAGTTAATCTTAGAAAAGAAAAGAACCTTCATGAAAGCTTAGAATTTAGCTGGGAGTCCAACTTATGCATTTAAAAGGTGATAGGAACATAATGAATGGCATTTAAAACATGGGAACATGAAGTGCCTTTCGTACCTCAAGGGAATTGTGTAATTCACTAATTTACCTTACATAAATCTATGCATGTTACACACATAAACATACACGAGAATGTATAGAATTTTAGTTTTATTGATTAGATGGAATCATTTTTGCCTTCAACCCTAAATTTCAATGTATATATCAGTTAAATAATCAACAAACTAATTAAAACGAAAATAACAAAATCTTAAAGGAAAGTTGTAGGAATATTCAGTAGGATGACCCCTTTACACCCTCTTTTTATTCTTCCAAATATGGATGCACTCATCGTTCCCTATTTCCCATTCCTCTAATGCATATGTTTCTAATATAACATTTATAATTACTCCTCATCCAAAATGAGTTCTCTCTGTTTGTGAATCATCTCGCCGACTAGCTCTGATTTTTATACATGAACAGATGAATGCTGACTAAGATCACAGAACAAAATCCTTGGAACATTAAGTTAAATCCAATAAACAAAAGTTCGCTTCTCCCCCAACAAGTTAATAACACTCAATAAAATGACCGACACAATATAACTTTGATTCAAGTTATAATGGAAGTAACATCTACGACGCAGGAGCTTCCGCATGACAGACACGAGCATGCCAATAATGTCGTGGGCGTAGCACAAAGGGAGCCGCAAGCTACTTCTATGATGTTTTTTTCATATGGACCGAACCGATACAAACCCGATGAGCCGATCAGCTCTCCCATGAGGGATTGACGCCTCCTTTCCATAGGGGGGTTAAATCCTAAGTATCTATGGCTTATTTATGTGGTTCCTTTATTTTAGGTTGGCAGTTTTTGGCTCAGATTTCTGTCAGGAAAGCCTCTGGTGTTGCCCTTCTAAGGTTGTATCCAAAGGCAAGAAGGTGCTCAGGCTGTAACTCGTCCGAGTTGGTGACCTTCTCTAAGGGCTCGAGTGGTGCTCCAACTGTAGCTGGATCCAGCAAGGATATTTATCCCATTCAACTCCTCTGCAACCCCTTTCCAACCATCCCTTTCACTGTCGCAACCCCCAAACAGCCCTCGCTTTGTTGACTCGCAGCCCACCACCCTTCCCTTAGTCGCCGCCATCACTTTTCACTGCAGCCACTTGGCAAACACCCTCCTAGTTGTTTTTCTGCAACCGCCTACCACCTAGCTACCTCTCACCTTGTTGCCATCCCTCACCATCGCCTTCCAACACCCAACCAACCCCTCTCCTGCCACCTCTCTACTGGCCCAGCCTCACGGAATCCCATTCCACGCATCCTCGTTGTTCTCCTACAATCAGTTCCTTGCCACCTAATCGCTGCCCCAGCCTTGTACAACCTCTAAACCACAATCCACAACCCCCAAACTTCTCCCTACAGGCGACCAACACTCCCCTTCCCTTCCCGGTCGCACTGATGGATGACTCACAACATCTTTCACTTGTCACCACTCTTGGGATACACTCTAGTTGTGTTTGTTTGTGTTGTATGTTTATTATTGTATTTCCTTTCCGTTGTCATCTTGTAACCACTTATTTGCTTCGATAAAGAATGTTTGTTTTTCCGTTGTGGTTTGGATTAACTCCAGTACCAATCTAAATATAAAATTTGATATTCTAGTTACCACAAAAAAATAACTGAAGAACAACATTGATCTCCGTGAGCCATTGTTTGTAACATGTTAAAAAGGCAGAAAGAGAGAGAGGAATTCAACTGCTCATGTGATACATTCAGTACAACAAGACCGAACATCTCAAGGCTAATTCATGGGGGTGAGGAAATAACAGGAAAAAGAGAGGAAGACGCTGGGACCACCTTTCAAATTATTGGGTAAGGGGTCGCAGACTGTTTCTTAGATAATTGCATCAATGATGCTAGTACCTAGCCCATATTAATTTATGTGATCGGATGTGATGATAAGAGTGCATATCACTCTCTCTCTCTCTCTTTATATATATATATATATACATATATATTGGCAAAACATATATATATATCTATCTTAAAATAAAAATAAGATCAATGTAGCACCATTGAAATTGCAACCATCTAAGGCAGTGTATAACAGGTTTAAAATACAAGAGCATAAATCGGTACTACCTCATAAGCAGTGCTTATCTCCTTGAATTTTTCAGTTGCTCCAGGCTGCTTGTTGACATCTGGGTGGTACTTGATAGATAAAAGACTAAGTCAGCAGACTGCTGCAAATTTAATGTAGAGTGATATAAAAAATTGAAATTATTCAGTATATAAGAGGAACAAGAGGAGAAATAGTTGCATAAACAACATAGACTTCACATAATTTCTACCAAATAGTATAAACTGAAACTTACAAGACAATGGACATACAAGAAACAATGAACAGTAAATGATTTACAGTTAGTAAACTGCAAAAGCTAAGACAGAAGACACAAGTTGCAAAACAAACGAATCCAAAACAGCAATTATGCCATGGATATAATGCCTATCGAAACTTACGTATGCTGGGCTGTTACCAAACCTTTGAGCAGCTCCAGCTCAGTTTTTTAACGTGTGATTAAGTTGATGTTATTGGACAAATTTTGGCCATCCTTCAGGGGATAACAAACTAAAGACAGTTCGTAATGCCATTTGGTTAAGCTTGAAAACTTGATATTTGCTAGAAAAAATCTTCAGTCCTTGACACTAAAATCAAGAGGATAATCAAAATCAAGTCAGGCTCAAACAGCGTAAAATTATTTTCCAATTAAAGAAAACAAAATACAGTTTCACTTGATGGTTTTAATAATCCAAAGGTTTATCCTTCAATGAGTATATGATGACAAATAAAGATAGTATGTAATTATAAGTCCAAAGTTTCAAAAAGCGAGAAACCAAAGAAGAACTTGGTTGATTGATAGTTAAATGAATGGATATCAAGAAGTAACCAATCTAGCATTGAAGGTTGTGGTTGGGATTTGCTAAAATTTATGTTAATGCATCCCCCTTGACAATCTTGGTGATACAATATGTCTTCACGAAACTTGACAATTTTAGTGTTTGAACAAATGTTTTATTTTTAATTGATTGAAGGCTTGTCAAGTTGACTGCCCCACTTGTGAAACTCACAACTGCTTATGATTCCAATAATTCAACTTTTAAGTTTGAAAAATATACCAAACTTGATATAATTGTCTGACAAAGATGAGTAATAGTCAATGTGCAAATCTTCGTTCCATATTTATCTCTCATTTGGGCCGGCCTCCACTTCCAAATCTTGGAGGATTTTATTGGGATATCTTAGGAAACCTTTGATTTAGTTTATTACCATCCTATTTTATATTTTTTCATTTTTTATTCGGAATTATTTAATTTCATAATTTAGGTGAGATATGTTTGATAAGTTTCTAAATAAGGGGGACTGGTTTCTCTATAAATATGTACCTTATTTGTGAGTAATAAAAGAAGCAATTTTTCCTCCCCAAATAATTTCTACATAATATCAGAACCTTAGATCAAACCACAGTTGTCGTACATCCTTTTTGCTGCAGAAATTCTGAACTTCAGCCCTCCTTCTGATGCAGAAATTCTGAACTTCCCACCTCCAGTGGTCGAACTTCCTTTCCTAGAGCCGAACTTCTCCTTTCTACCAACCAAATCCCTATACTACCAATTAGATACTTCAGCAATTTTTGTTGGACTTCCCTGCAATTTCAGCCAGATCCTTCTGCTGAAATTTCTACAGCCACATCCCTCTTTGCTATTTTTGAGCCAGATCCTTTTATTGGCCTCTTCAACACCTACTGCAGTATCCACCAATTCAAAATAATACAACATCACGCAACTCACTGTTGACCTCATTTTTAGTGAGGTCTAGTCTTTCTCTTAGGGTTTAGGATATAGCCTTAGGGATCTCCCTTTGACTATCTTAGAACCTTAGAAATGGGACCTACCTCATTTTAGAAATTCAACTTATTTCTGTACTCTTTTGGAGTTTCGCGTGTGTGGTATCGACTTCTAGCACTTAGAAGGGTGAAACCAACATGAGGAAACCCAAAAGAAATTCTTATAAGACCTTTTGAGTCTTAAGGTGGCTTTCTGCACAATTCGCGCTCCCGCGCGCATAAATCTTGCAATTCGGAGAGTCGACGCGTCCGATTGCTACAATCCACATTGCCTGCAGCGTTGTCTGTCGAAGACTCGAATAAAATTTTTGAGACTATTGATCGAGGGTTGAAATTTTGTGAAATTTGAATTTTGACGTGTTTTTGACCCGATTGTCGACGACGTCATCCGAGCGACCCCGGATGACAAAACGGACTGCGTCGACGCGTCCGGAACGTCGATTTTGCCTAGCAAGGACACCCATTTTGTTACGACGCCGCGCGTGAGTAAATCGCATATATACATATACATATATATTTATTTATTTATATAAACCAAATTCTCCCTTTCCTCTTTAAGCCCTAAATCCCTAAACTCACGCACCCAAGCTCTGCCTCCCTTCCCTCTCTCGTTCGCGTGCCTGGCCTTTCTCTTTCTCGGTCTCGAGCCAACCGAGCTCCTCCTCCACGCGAGAGAGAGTTGACTTCTCATTCGTCCTTGCCCGACACTTTCTGCCCGCGGCCCTCCTTCCTGAAGCTGTGTTGCCAGTCTCTTCAAGCTGTGGTTTTTCTTTTCTTGGTAGTTTGACTCTGGGAAGCTGACTCCTAAAGCTTGCTCCCTGGTACACTTGAATGGCAAATTCTCTCTTCTTCCCTATATTTTCCTCGCTGCCACAGGCTCGCCACTTGGTCCTGGATGTTTCAGCTGCTCCGCCTTCTGTGAGCAGGGAATGCAGCTTTTTTCTTTTTGGCCCGAGTCGAGTACCGTGGGTGGTGGGGTGATCTTATTTCTCTTCTCCTCTCTTCTCTGCCTATAAACATAGGTTCTTTTGGAATTTTAGGGGTTGTTGGAAAAGTTTTCTAAAGAGGAGAGTAGAGATTTTTGGCTGTAGGAGGAGTTTAGGAGGAGATTTCTGTGAGAGCATCTCCTTGGGGTGGTTTCTGGTTTTGCGGTGCTTTACATTTGCGTCAAAGGAAGGTACTCTTCTCCCCCCCCCCTTCCCAGTGCCTTGTTTCCTTTCGGTTTTCTCTCTGCCGAGCCTTTGAGCATGGCCCTGTTGGATGGTACAGCATGCTAGTTTACTTTCATATATTTTTGAGATATTCGCATGTGAAGGATGAAATGTGAGCATGTGTTAGAAATTAGACTTGGATATTTGCTTAAAGCGGTGGATATATGACATGTTTTCTATTTATCATATCATGTTTATGTTGGCAGCGATTTGGATAATTAAAGCATGACTTTGGAAAAATTTATACACCTCTTGCAAGCATGTTGGGATGTGTATTGTGAAACTTTTTGTTTATCTTTCGTTTAGCATGAGATATTGAAGAATCTATTTGGCCTTTCATGCATGTTAGGGGTTGTGGTTTCGGTATCTCATGGCTTTCCCTTACTTGAAATGCATGTTAGGAGGAAATTTATTTAATCTGGAAAGCTTTGTATCTTGTTTTGATGGCTTGGTTTAGCTCCTCGTGAGGCATCTCCCCTGCTAAAAAATCTGTTGGAATCGTTGTATGATTGGAATATTTAGACATGTAGGTTGTTTCTTGGCTTTCGATGGCTTGGTTTTACCTTCAGGTGGCTGGAACTTTAATTTCTATTAAAGCCTGAATTTATATCAATGTTTGGGTCCTGTTTTAGCCTTGTTGAGCTCTGTTTTGGCTTTTGGTTCTTGTTGGGCTCGGTTTTTGCTCGGTTTGGAGTCTCGGTTTTGGATTGAAATGACTAGAGCTCTATCCTATATGGAGGCCTGGATTTTAATACTGCTGGGCTCGGTTTTGGCCCCTGCTGGGCTCGATTTTGGCATCCCACTGGTGTCTTGGCTCAAATATACGTGTGGTGGTGTTGATTATGTTGATTCGGAAGAACTCTGTAGTTGTTCTTGTGTAAGGCTGTGTTGGTTCTATATTTTGATGTCTCAGGGGTATGGAAATGTTTTCAACTATTTTGTTGTAACCCGAATTCGAACATTAGTTGTGGTTCGGTCTTGGCTTGACTTGAGAGCTTGGTTTGCTTGTTTTAGCTCTTACTCGAGAGCCCATGATTGATTCCTTAAAACTTGCCTTTACTCTAGAGTTTTGGTAGTCTGCTTTGCTTGCCTTTAACTCTTACCCGAGAGCTTGTTGGGTGGCCTGTCTTGTGTATTTTTCTGCCCCTACCCGAAAAATGGCTTTGGTTATGATTTTTTTTGGCTCTAGTTGAGAGCTCGGTTTGTTTTGCCTTGCCCTTACCCGAGAGGTGGTTCGGAGGTGGTTTGTTGGCTTTGGTTCTTATTCTTACTCTCCTATGTATATCAAAACATGTAGGGAATTGATTTGGGTTTGCCTTAGCCGTGAGCCTCAATTGTTGTTCCTTGGGTTTGCCTCGGACGTGAGCTTCCTCTGCTCCTGTGCCTTGGGTTTGCCTCAGTCGTGAGCCTGCTTTGCTCCTGTGCCTTGGGTTTGCCTTTAGCCGTAGGTTTCTTTTGGTCTTGAGTTACTTTGGCCGAGAGCCTTAGTTGTTGTTTCCTCTATTCTATTAACCTTGGCCATGAGCATTTATTTGGTTCTACGGGAGGATTTCATGATCATTAGACGTATAAGGCAATTTATTAATCTGAAAGTTGGGGGAATTTTGATTTCGGCATGAGTTTGGAAATATTAATGGTGGTTTCCTCAAGATCATTTTCTTTTGAAGATTGGGAAATTTTAAACCTCATTTTGAAAAAGCATTTGGTGGACTCGACTAATCCTACGTCTTTGGGGTTTGAAAAATTAGCGCAAAGTGACCATTTATGTTTGTTAGGAAAGACCTTCAACCCTACTTTTTTAAGTCTCTTCGATACGAGTTTTGAGAACTGTTTAATTCTCCTTTTTGATATTTTAGATGCATCAGTGCCTCCTCTCTCTCATCTCATTTTTTTTTTTTTTTTTCTTGCTTCTTGGTTCGATTTTTGATGCTTATGTCTGATACATAAGTGGTACGATGCATAAGTGTCCACGTATAGCATTTTGCTATACGTGCAACCATCAAGCAAGGTCGCAAGTAGTCGTTTTGGGGCGTACGGTGTTGATGATAAAGGCACACCGAAGATAGAGTAGAAAGATGTCCTATCTTATAACATCAAGATCCAGGCATTTGATGAAAAATAGGATATGGTATCCTTCACCGACATAAGTCTAGCGGGAGTTGGCTCGAACCTCCTCAGGTGATTGGCAATCTCATGCCCGATAATGTAATTAACTCGTACAACAACAA
The DNA here is from genome assembly GCF_001263595.1 of Phalaenopsis equestris. Lineage (NCBI taxonomy): Eukaryota > Viridiplantae > Streptophyta > Magnoliopsida > Asparagales > Orchidaceae > Phalaenopsis > Phalaenopsis equestris. The sequence goes on from NW_018164591.1 coordinate 242,311, forward strand.
CAACAACAACAAAGCCTTAATCCCCGAAAATTTCTAAAAAAAAATAAACCCTTTTCAAGAAACCCTTTTCAAGCAAAAACATATTTTTCTACCAAACAAAATTGATAACTCTTTTTTGCATGTCTAAAATTAGTATGCATGTTAAAAAACATAAAACATACTTTAAAGCTGGTTGTCCACCTGACAAATACATGTTTAGGCTGAGAAATAGCCCTCTAAGTGAGGTTCAAGACACCCTTCTAGACGAGTGACAGGTTCTATACATTCGGGTGACCGCGTAGCCTTCGTGGACCCTCGAGAATAAATATACAGCTGAGCCTAATCCCATACGAGTGTTTGCGGTCCCCCTTATCCGATTCTTTTTTTTGTTTTATCGAAGATTTGGGACAGGGCACTCGTGTTACTTTTTTCTTTCTTTCAGGATTTCCCCAGGATTTTTGAGGTAAGGTAAAACAATTAGCGCCCAATCAAGGAAAAGGTTTGTAGCCTGATCATCAACAGTAACAGCTGCGAGAACGTGTTATCCATGCTTATGATAAAAAAAGTTAAGATTGGACACACATAAACGTCCCCAGTCATATTCCCTTACCAGACTGAAAAAGGGAAACAAGATGTGTAGATTAGTTGTGCCTAGTTGATTTTTCCATCGGAGACCAGCTACATGAATAGGTATGGTGCGGCGTGGTTCTTATGGACGCCTACCACATTATGTTAGGTAGATCTTGGCAGTTTGATTGCAAGACTCAACACGACGAGTTCAAAACTACTTATTCTTTCAAGAAAGATGAGAAATGTATCATTTTACTACCCGTTAAGGATGCAAAAGGCGGGAGCAATACGGAGGCAGCCTTACTTCCTTATTACCACTTTCCTGCAATCTGTTACAGATGCCCCTATAACACTAGAATTAGTCCTCTTGGAAGGAAGCGAAGAAATGGAAGGAAGCGAAGAAAGAGATGTACCAACACTATTGCAACCATTGCTATTGGACCTTCAGGAAGTTATGATCGGTAGCTTACCAAAGAGATTATCGCCACTAAAGGACATCCAACACGCCATCAACCTTATACTAGGATTCATATAGCTAAACCAACCAGTCCACAAATTAAAACCTGAGGAGCATGAAGTACTACAATGGCAAGTATAGGACCTCATTGCAAGAGGCTAGTCAGAGAAGCATCAGCCATGTGCAGTCCTAGCACTGATAGTGCCTAAAAAAAATGGATCATGACGAATGTGCATCAAAAGCCGATTTATCAACAAGATTACTAACAAGTACCGATTTCCTATACCTTGCTTGGAAGATCTCTTAGACTAGCTACATGGATCACTGTCTTCTTCAAGATTGACTTGCACAGCGGATATCACCAGATACAGATGAGGCCAAGAGATGGTGGAAAACTGCCTTCAAGATGTGGGACGAACTTTATGAGTGAACCGTTAAGTCTTTCGGTCTTCCAAACCCACCTAGCACTTTCATGAGATTAATGAATCAGGTATTCTAACCTAGCATTTGGAAAGTTTGTCGTTGTCTACTTTGACGACATTCTAGTATAAAGCTAGCCGGAAGAGGATCACTTGCATCACTTGAAGGTTGTATTCGAGGTACTGCAAGCCGAGCAACTATATGCCCATCCCAAGAAATGTCACTTTATGACAAGTCAGATAAGTTTTCTTGGTTACATCATGTCTAATGAAGGCATTCAAATGGATCCCGTAAAAATAGAGGTCATTAAGCTAAGGCAATTTTTGGGACTGGTATTCTTCTATCAAAGATTTATCAGAAACTTCAGCACTATCACCTCCCCCTTTGACTAAACTTCTAAAACGGAAGGTTGTATTTGAGATACTACAAGACAAGCAACTATATGTCATCCAAAGAAATGTCACTTCATGACAAGTCAGATATGTTTTCTTGGTTACATCATGTCTAATGAAGGCATTCAAATGGATCCCGTAAAAATAGAGGTCATTAAGTTAAGGCAATTTTTGGGACTGGTATTCTTCTATCAAAGATTTATCAGAAACTTCAGCACTATCACCTCCCCCTTTGACTAAACTTCTAAAACGGAAGGTTGTATTTGAGATACTACAAGACAAGCAACTATATGTCATCCAAAGAAATGTCACTTCATGACAAGTCAGATATGTTTTCTTGGTTACATCATGTCTAATGAAGGCATTCAAATGGATCCCGTAAAAATAGATGCCATTATCAATTGGATCGTACCACAATTATTCATCGAGTTGAGGTAATTTTTGGAACTGGCATTCTTCTATCAAAGACTTATCAAAAACTTTAACACTATCACCTCCCCTCTAACTGAACTTCTGAAAGGGAAGTAGAATACTTGGACAACAGCAGCCTAGAGCAGTTTTGGCACACTAAAAGAAAATGTGACTCAGGCAACCATGCTAGCCCAACCTGACTTCAACCAACTTTTTGAGGTAGAATGTGATGGTTCCGACATAGGGATCGGAGCAGTACCGAGCCAAGGAGGACACCCCATCGCCTTCTTCACTAAGAATCTGAACTAGTCCAGAAGTAAATGCTCAACCTATGACAAGGAATTCTACGCTAACGTAAGAGCTCTGTAACACTGGAAACTTTACCTATTAACAAATGAGTTTACACTGTTTACAGATCACGAGACCCAAAATTCCTCAACAACCAGAGCAAACAAAAGAGACGACGCGCCACCTAAGTAGAATTTCTACCCTCATTTCAGTATGTGCTAAAACACAAGGCGAGAAGCCAGAACCGCGTAGTAGATGCACAGAATCATTGACATTTATTGATCACATCCATGCAGGCTCGAGTTGTGGACTTAGAGGCCATAAAGAATCTATATGAAACAAACGAAGATTTCAAAAACATATGGGAGCAATGTTAGGAGAAGCCAGCATCGCAATATTACCACACAAATAGATACATGTTCCACCAGAGTCAGTTTTGCAATCCCCAGTGTTCACTAAAAGAGGTCATTGTCCAGGAAGGCCACAACGGAGGCTGCATGGGATTCCAAAGACCATCACCTCCAACAAAGATGTTAAATTCCTGAGCCACCTCTGGATGACACTGGGAAAGCTCGACACCAAACTCCAATTCAGCTCGGCAGCGCATCTACAAACACACAGACAGACAGAGGTAGTAAACTAGAGCCTCGGTAATCTCCTGAGATGTTTCACGGGAAAAAACATAAAGTAGTGGATTTCATCCTAGCTCAAGCTGAGTTCTCCTATAACTGAACCATCAACCAAATTACAAGATGAACTCCCATCGAGATTATGTACGAGCGCAATCTGCTCACACCACTTGAATTGGTGCTGCTCCTACCATCTTCAGAAATCAGCAAGGATGCCACAGAACGGGTTTACGAGATCCATAAACTCCACGAAGAAGTTGGCAAGGAAATTACAAAGAAAAATAAAAAATACCAGGCACGGGCAAATAAATTCAGGAAGAAAGTAACGTCCGAGGAAGGCGACCTCGTATGGATTCGGTTGAGAAAGGAGAGATTTCTTGCAAAATCATTTGGGAAGCTTAATTCGAGAGCAAATGAACCTTTCAGAAGGTTAAAAATAGTTGTCCCCTGTGTGTAGAGGCAGTTCTAGCAGAGTTGTCTTCTAATATTCTGTAAGGAGTCTTTTCCCACTTTTTAGGATTTAGGGTTTAGGGTTTTAAACTTCCAAACTCCACCTTTTCTCACAGATCCCTTTTCTTACCTTTAACCCAGCTGCCTACCACCCCATATGCCTCCATCACTCTACCTCACTTATACTACCCCTACAACCTTACTTTCCTATCTACCCACATCCAACCAACACCATCACAACTACTCAAACAAACCTAACATCTCTCATCTTGCCCTACCACTCTGTCGGTGCCAACACCGTCTTCGGACATTTTCTTACATTTCTAACCAAGAGATTCGTCTATTATTGTATTTCCTTTCAACTTGAATCGTGTTGTAATCCTATTTCTACATTAATAAAAATTTGCCTTTGTACTCCATTGTTCTTACTACTAGTTCCGGTATCAATGGGTCATAAATAAACCAAAAGATCATCATAATAATATTAACATCAATTAGATGAATACACCCATTATTGTCAAAGGCATGAGACAACTGCGGTGCTCCAAGACAATTCTTGATACAAAGATAGGCATGCCACTTATCACCCTAATAATCACTTTAAGAGAATAAAACCTGTTGACAAAACCTATTTCTATCCATTCAAAATACAAAGGACAATCATAAAGCAGAACCTAACAAGCTTGTTACAAAGAATGATGGGGAAGCGAGTTGAAACTGACCAGCTACATAAAGGAAGAAATTCTAGCACGGTCAAGGTGAAGTGCCCCTTTTATAGCAAGGCAGAAAATACTAGATTAAAGAAGCGGTAGCTAAAGAACATGTGTCAATCACCAAATTAAAAAAGAAGCCAACATTTCACAAACGATTCCTGAGGAGATAAGAAATTCATCCAGTTAAACTAGCATAAGCAAACTTGTTAAACAAAGAAGACGCTAAAACAAGCTTGGTGCTTGCCTGAAGCAGAAAGAACTTTACCAAATCTGTTTCTAGAAGATAAGCATGATACAGAACCGCACAAAACTTAACCAAGTCGCCTTCTGGAAGGTGGATATAATGATTTATGGATTGCCAATGGAGGAACTATCAGAGCAGGTTATCAATTGAGCCTGTCTACTTAGTTGAGTGTAGGAACAAGTAACAGAGAGGTTCAAAGAGCAAATGAAGTGATACCGGAGTTAACAAAATAATAATAGAAAAATAAATATTATTAATATGTGATTATAATCAACACACATAAAAGGAAAATATAATGGCAAACACAAACAAACATAACTAAAGTATATCCAAAGGTGACGGTCAGATTTGTTGAGTGGATGACAAAAGGAGTGTAGTGAGGCGTTGTATGGCAGTATGAGGAAGGCGAAGTTGCGGTTGGAAGGTGGGAAAAAAGTGGAGATTGGCTCGCTGAAATCAGTGGAAAAACAGCAGCGAGGAATCAGCCACTTGCTGTCCCAGGCCACTGTAAGGAAGGAAGTGGACTGGACTGCAGGAAGAACAGCAAAAAGTGCTGTTCCAGGATGTGGCAGCAAGGGTGGGGCAGCTGGGAGCGAGGAGGGGCGGTTGTAATGAGGGAAATAGGTTGCTAGGTGGCTGGTCTGCAGGAAAAAGACAGCAAGGTTGTTGTCCCAGGTGACTGCAGAGAGGAAAGAGGAAGTATTTGTGGGAGGAAGGGCTGTGGGGAGTAAGAAAACAGAAGATACACACCACCTCATGACGAGTTACAACTAGAACACCTTACCGCCTTTGGATACAACCCTAAAAGAGAGAAACTAAGGTGCCAACGGCTGACCTGACTGAAAACCAAGAAAAAACTGAAAACTTAAAACAAAAGAAGCAAATATATAAGAGGAAGTTTTTGTTTCATAATGATTTTTTACCAATAACCATTGTGAGTAGAGTCAAGCCAGACTTCTTCTACATCTGGTAGTGTAATATATTTTTCAATCAAAATTCTAGCAATAGAGGGCCTTAAGAAATGAACTGCAGGTTTGTCTACCTGCAAAGGTTTTCCAAGGATATTCCTAATTGCATATAAAATAGGTAGGTCAAAAAATTGAAGCTTAAGTTTTGGTAATGAGAATCAGATAGGTGCAATTGAATATTCTTGACTGAGATCAAAATTAAGGGTCCATTCAAGAAATTTCATATGATTTTCCTTGATTGTAATGAATTTTTTTGAGAAAATCCTTGTGTAATCTTCTTCTATGCTCGGTTGTATCATAACACGTTGTAATGAATTTTTTTGAGAAAATCCTTGTGTAATCCTCTTCTATGCTCGGTGGTATCATAACACGCCTTCCATCGAAAAGACTCAAACTGCCAAGCCCAACTAGTTTGAAATCTTCAAAAATCTTCCTGATAATCTCTATCTTAGGGTGACCTAATTGCAACTTTCTAACTAATGTAAATTTGTATTTTCCTGCACAATTTGAAATTTCAGCGTCAGAGAAGAATATTATTGGTTTGCCCATCTTTTTTTCTACTTTTTTGATAAGATTGCAATATTCATGTCCTGCAACAGAATCATGGTACATCTGTGGGAACATTGGACCATTTGCGAGGTGGAAAGAGTTGTGTTTGCGAACCACTGTAGCATTGGCGTGGTTATCACTGACGAGGGCGGCGGCGTAATAAGCCCTGAGACCATTAGCGAGCCTCAATTGGCGCAGCTTGCCGACTGCCGCTCAATAGAATTGTTGTCTTGCTGTCTTCAGAGTCCCGAGTAACTCAGGAAGGTCGGCGTCGAACAGCAAACCCGAATCGAAGTTGTCGAGGTGGGACACTACAAGATTTAAAATGTTGGACGTCATCGTCAAACGCGAACGCGACGTCGTCGCAGACTCGAACGCGTCATCGTCAAAAACAAGACGCAGTCAAAACCGTCGGCGTCAAAAAATGGCGTGACCCGACGAAGCAGAAAGTGACGAACGGAAGAGTAAAGTCTACAACAAAGACTATGTATCTTTCGTGCGACAGAATCATTGGCGAGGTAAATAATCATTTGAAACCCTAGCAGAGCCCTCGATCGCCATTATATATTGTTCAATGGCATATATATATATATATATATAACTTTTTAAAAGGAATGGCCTGAGGCAATTATACGAGCCCTAGTCATCCCCAATGCGCCTTAAAATTCGGGTATCACACCCTCCACCAGGGGGAATCGAACCCCAGACTAAAGGGGACTTACAACTGACAAACAGATGTCTGATCAAATGTATATCTATATATATATATCTATATATTGTTTTCTTCGATTAGGATTCAGTTTTTGCTTCAATTTTTTTGGTGTCCTTCTCCCTTGCTAAAGATGTATCCAAAAACAAGCGGTGCTCCAAGTCACTTCTGGAGGACCCTACGGGGGAAACCTGGCACTAAGTTTCAATTCAACTTAGTAACTTATCCATAGACAGATGATCAGACATAGGTAGTGAACAAGAGTCTAAGGAACCTTCTGAGGTGTTTTGTATTGAAAAAATATTAACCAGTGGAACCTGATCCTACCCCAAGCCGAATTTGCTTACAACAAATCTGTGAGTCAAACCACGAGATGCACCCCATTTGAGGTTTTGTATTGACGCAACCTACTCACTCCACTTGATTTGGTATAACTCTTGGCACTAGTTTAGTGAAGTTGTTGAAGTAAGGGTGCAAGAGATTTAGAAGTTACACGAAAAGGTGGGAAAGGAGATCACCAAACAAAATCGTCAAGGCACGGGCCAATAAAATTAGGAAGAAGATGATCTAGTGTGGATCAGATTGAAGAAAGAAAAGTTCATGGTGGTGTCCTTCGGAAAGCTTAGGTCAAAGGCAGATGGATCTTAAAAGATTCTCAAGGGGTTGAATGACAACGCAAAATAGCTCAACCTACCAGCTGAGTATAATATTTCTGCTACATTCAACGTAGCATATTTGACTCAGAGCTACAGAGAACAAAAAACTTAGATGAGATCGAATATCCTCCAACCACAGAAGACTGATGCGAGGGTCATCAGAGCTCACCACTGGTTGAACTAGCTAAGGATGTTGAACTGGTTCAACAGAGTTGGTCAGCCCTTTCTATTGGGTTAGGGTTGTCACCGAAGAGGAGGGGGCTTCCCCCTTAGTTATCTATTATTATTATATATAAGATGTTTTCTTTGATTAAATTTCAGTTTTTTTGTTACCTGTGACTTTCTCCCTTGTTAAGGTTGTATCCAATGATAGGTGGTGCTCCGGATGTATCTTGCTCCAAAGTGGTGATTATCTCCTCGTATTCCCTCCCCTTTTCCCTCCTACCTACCGTGGCAACTCTCAACAGGTCAACCTCACCCGTATTCCCTTCCCATTTCCTTCCTCCAACCCGCAGTCGGCTACACTCAATCGGCCCTTATCTCTATTTACAACCTACCCCACCCCTTTCAACACCCTGCTACAACCTTCTTGTTGCAGCCATCGCATCATACCCTACTGTCGCCCACCTCCTTATTTTTTAATAGCAAACCATAGTCATCCTTTGCTGCCTTCCGACCATTCAACTACTTCCGTGCATGTTTTTCTATCAAAAATCGCAGCACCGCCACCCTCGGCCTATGCCCTAATCGAGTTTGTGTCGTATTTTTGGCATTTCCTAATTTTGTGTATTTGATTGTAATCCCTATTTGACTTTTAGTAATAAAAGTTGCATTTACGTTATCATTTGGGTTAACTCCGGTATCAACCCCATTGTTGAAAGAAGGCACCAAAACCCTGGAAAAGAGGGGATCAACTCCCCCCTGTCTGGATTGGTCAGTCTAGGCATAAGAAACACGGATGGAGCTCCCGCGCCTCTCTCTGCACACCTGCATCATGGAGACACAATAAAATAAGTAAGAAGATTCCAATCATCAGCCCTAATAACATCAAAGGAAAAAAAGTCCTAAAGATAACAACTACATAGATCTCACGAAGACACATATCTCTAATCCAAAAAGTCAAAATAAAGGCAAAAATTACTGTTACTAATGATATAGGCCGATGAAATCACCTAGAGTGGCAACGCCGCCTAAATGAACTTCCAAGTAGACAATGCAAGTCCTAAGAGCTGACAAACAACCATAATAAATGCAAATAAAAGTGGTTTAAAGTCATTCTCCTATCATTGATCTGTTCACACGCATGACAGAAGAGGCCAATTTTATGATAACGAAAAGGAACACCTCCAAGCCAATCTCAAACAATGATTATTTCATAACTTCCAAGTAAGAACTTATCAGTTCTTGGGTATTAAGCTTAAAAAGAGAAATCGAGTAGTCATGGACTTTATTATCTTGATTGTCGCCACGGATATGATCTTTATAGAGGCCCCAGAAGAAAGCGAATATTTTTTATGATGTCTCTAAGAAGCTAAACACATATAGCTACCAAAAGCAACTCGAACTACCTGCCTAAGAAGATAAAGAGATCTATGTAAGGAACTGATGCCTTCAACAAAGAGGGAAAGTCTAAGTTATGTGAATGTTAAGTATTTACCTCTGTATGATTATCACTTAAAATTTAAATTTACTGAGTAATATTTTTGGCTCAAAAGTAGATAACTCTGTAATATGGGGTATTGTTATTACCAAAACAAATGAAAACAAGAAGCTATCTACATGAAGTAAAATTCTTTGAAAAGAATTACCCCTATTTGTATATGTCATGAGTTTATATAGATTCTTTTCACATAGCATTACTTAGTACAAATGCTAATGTTGAGGTTTTATTACAAAAATTAAATCGTTGGTTATTAAGGCATATCACAATAAAGGAACTTTATGGGGGTTTAACAAATAGAGTCGATAAGGAACAACCAAGTATTTACCTCTTTATGATTATCACCTAAAATTTAAATTTACTGAGTAATTTTTTTGGCTCAAGAATAGATAACTCAATCATAAGGAGTTTTGTTATAACTCATCATAGCCAAAGACTAGAAATTTGTTAGATGGCCAAGCCATCTTTGAATAGAAAACATTTAAACTCAAACTGCATATGCGCATGTCAAGTTTTTATTAGTTGCTAATTTTTTATATTAACAATGACAAAAACACCTCAACCATAGAGCTAAGAATATTTCAAGAGAACTTGGTTTGCCGATGATTGAAAAACAAAAGAAAGAAGGCATAAGCAGCAAGTGAAGATTATAATAAATTGGCATAAAGAGAATATGATGGAGGTTGACCTCCATTGAAAAAAAGGATGTCATCAAGAGTAAATAGGTAGGAACGCTAATCAGAGAGAAGTTTATGACCAATAGTAAGATGCCCAAGGTGGCATTTTCTTCAAATAAAAAAAGCCTTCCTACAATAGTGAAAGGAAAGATGGCATCTTGAAATCTAATAAAACAAAATTGAAACACCAAAGAAATCTTCCACAAGTCATTGATAAGGATCAAAGTTGACCTCTTCTCGATCTTAGAGATACAACACCAACCTAGTTCATAAGTGTGTGAGGAAAGCTTTAAAAGATAAACCTGAAAAAAGAAAATTGCAATTGGCTGAATCCAACGCCTCCATTTATTAAACTTTCTGAGATTGGAGTAACACTAGTAGAAGAAGCATATGCCATCGTAACTTTTAAGCGAAAACACTTTGAGAGATCCTGTTTTAGTGAGAGAGTGCTCCAATTTTAAAAGGACCTTGCAAACTTGTAGAACTGACTTACAATTGTAAGAAAATAAATCACTTGTCTTGCTAATCATTTTTTATTTAATAGTATATGGCTATGTTCATTATAATTTATCGTAAACAATGCTTGAAGTCCCAAAAAAATGTTCATACATATTGCATTCATCATTATTACAAACCTTAAACTAATTAACCATTTTTTTAACTAAAAGTAATAATAATCACTTGCAATACATTTTTGAATTGAAATCATGCCGCCAAAGCCATACAACTAGATTAATTTCAAGGGCTGGATAAAACAATAGAAAAATTGCAAACAAATATTAGAAACTTAGAAACTATAACAAATTACACTTAGGACAACCATCAATAATCACAAAATAACAAAAGGTAAGCCATCAAATGCAGTAACTAACGGTAATGAATCAGACTCGTCCTACACCAATTGCTACCACGAACTTAACTGATAATCATCAAGAGAAACATATAAACAAAAGATTGTGCAAAAACACCAACAAAGAATTTACAAGATCATTAAGGCGTGTGCCAATTCATGTATGAAAATAAAAATAGAAGCTCCCGTGATCGTTGAGTGATGCGGGAAGTCCTGTGACCAAGATGTTGTGGAGTTGGTTTGTCCTTGTCGGGCAGTCCTAGTAATCCTATTATTATAGATGTATGTTTCTGATGTTATAGGATTAATTTTTATTATGTTTTCTATCAGAACAGTCGTCGGCAACCCTTAGGTTGCATCCGATGATAAGTAGTGCTCCAGTTGTATCTCGTTTTGAGGTGATGATTATACTCGGTGTTCTCTGCCTCCACTTAGGACAACTATCAATAATCACAAAATGCTAAAAGGTAAGTCATCAAATGCAGTAACTAACGGTTATGAATCAGACTCGTCTTACACCAATTGCTACCACGAACTTAAATGATAATCACCAAGAGAAACATATAAACAAAAGATTGTGCAAAGACACCAACAAAGAATTTACAAGATCATTAAGGCGTGTGCCAATTCATGTATAAAAATAAAAATAGAAGCTCCCGTGATCGTTGAGTGATGAGGGAAGTCCCGTGACTGGGATGTTGTGGAGTTGGTTTGTCCTTGTCGGCCAGTCCTAGTAATCCGATTATTATAGATTTGTGTTTCTGATGTTATAGGATTAGTTTTTATTATGTTTTCTATCAGAACAGTCGTCGGTAACCCTTAGGTTGCATCCGAGGATAAGTGGTGCTCCAACTGTATCTCGTTTTGAGGTGATGATTATACTCGGTGTTCCCTGCCTCCACATCCCTCCCCTTGCTGCCACCTTCCCCTCTCCTCCCTGCAACAATCCAGACACCTGTAGTGGGTGTCTCCAGACAGTCACAACTCACCCCACGACCACCTATTGGATTTGTTTCTGATGTTATAGGGTTAGTTTTTGTTGTGTTTTCTATCAGAATAAGTCGTCGACAACCCTTAAGTAGTATCCGAGGACAAGTGGTACTCCGACTGTATCTAGCTCTGAGGTGGTGATTATACTCGAAGTTCCATGCCTCCACATTCCTTCCCTTGCTGCCATCTTCCCCTCTCCTCCCTGCAACAATCCAGACACCTGTAGTGGGTCTCTCCGTACAGTCACAACTCACCCCACGACCACCTATTGATTGTCTTCACACAGTTGCAACTCTCCAGACTACTACCTCCTTGCTGGGTTGATCTCTTGTCGTCCCAGCATCCCCTGTAGGCTTTCAAACTGCCCTTCTCTGGCCCTCCTACACCTTAACCCTACCCTTCCTACCACCAACCACCCTTCCCGACCGTAACCCAATCGCCAACCAATCGCAAATTTCTGACATCCAGGTATCCATCCGCTTCCTACCTTCCGCTCATCCTGCCTCCACATATACTAGTTCCCTCTCAAACCGCAGCACCACCACCCTCGACCTAAGCCCTAATTTTGAGTTGTGTTGTCACTTTGGTTATCTCCTATTTCCTTAATTTTGGTTGTAATTGCTCTTTGATTTCAGTAACAAATTTTGCATTTCTCGTTGTCATTGGTTAACTCTGATATCATGCTCTTTGGCCTGGAACATAAATTGGGAAATGAGAACCAATTAAAATTTTATCCCAAGTTATTTAAGTGCCCTTAATAAGAATATCAAATTCCTTGATTCGATAGTATAAAAGAAGCTTATTCCCTTTACCAAAACTTTCACATTCTATATCATGAACATCAAGATATATCTCTCTCCTCGACCAACATGTTTGTAATTATTAGTGCTTATCTTTCTTGGATTAAACAATTTTAAATTCTTAGGTAAAGACTTTCTCATTTATTAACTATTTTCTAGAAAAATTATTAGACATTTTGAAAATAATATAACAAATAATTTTATCAAAAATACTCAAAATGGTTATTGAAAGAATAGTGCCACACTACTTAACCTATAAAATAAACAAAACTACCAAACAATGATTTGAGAAATGTATTACACTTCAAGTACCTTATAAAACTTGAGAAGGCCTTTCTACAAATTTTAGCTTAAGTTAGCCTAGAACTCCCAAGGATGATATAAAAATTTTATCATTGTTAATAGATTTATTAAGGTAACTCATTTTTGCCATTTTCCAAAACAAAATATGCCTTAAACATTGAATAACAATGTTTTGAAAAATTGTCAAATTGCGTGATTTGTGAGGAACTATCATTACTAAATGTAATATTAGGCTTGTTATATCTTCTTAAATAAAATTGAAAATTATTTAGAGATCAAAATTCCCTTGGTCTTTCAATAACAAATTAAAAAAATAAAAGAAGTAACTAATTTATTACGATGCCTTGTGGGTTAAAACAAGGGCACATGAGATCTTCACTTGCCAATGTTTGATTCATTTATAATATTATCATTTCAAAAGTGATTAAAAAACTCATTTGAAATTAACTACGTTTATAATCTCAAGATGCCAACTGATCTAGATGGCCTTCACTGTCATTTTTTTTTATGTGGCATTTACATTTGTACATGACTTTCTTCACACAAATGTGAAAACCAAGGTATACAATTATCAATATGTTAAAATTGTGAATCAAAAGCATTTTTCAAGTGAATAAAATGATATCAACTACCTTAATTCACATTCATCAATAATGCTATGTAAACACAAAACAAAAAAAGATATATATATATATATATATATACATACATACACACACATGAAATTGTGGCCAATTCGAAATTAATAGAAAACTTTGACAGAAGTTTTAAATTCTTTTTTTTTTTTGTTGATTATTTGTTATGTCTTTAATGTGAAAGATATGTATCCTATGAAGGAATTATATATCCTAAATACTTGGAAACTAACCCGCTTGCTAGATACCAGGCTCATTAATTGCAGTTGCATCTCCATCCAAACTTCCTCAAAATTTGAAGGTATTATTTCTAATCAAGCTTCTAAATCAACAAGCACGGTCATAATCAATTGAAAGAATCAGATTTTGTTTAAAAAGACCTAAATAACTAAGGAAAATTTGCAGAAACTTGCACCATACTTCCAAGAGTAGCTAGGTCTGCCCTTCTTTCATCAATTTCAAAGGAGCTCAAATTAATGCCACTCAACTTCCAAGTGTAGCTAGGTCAATCTCCCTGATTATATGAATTTCATTAACAGATAAATGTTCTACTCTTTTTTTATAAAACAATATTCTTGTCATTTTTATAAATAGAAGTCACTTGTGACGATAACTAATTATTTAATAGTATTAAAGTTTGGTTGCTTACTGCAATTCAAATGGTTGGTTGGTTTTTTTCCTCTTTTGCTCCTCCTCCTTCTGCCACATATCCAAATCCAAATTCAAAGCTCTCAAGTTTCCCTTCGCAAATCTTAAATTGCCTTAGCACCTCCATAATCCAAATGCTGATAAACCTAACATTACACAATCAAAAACTCCTCCTAACTTCACCATTCTTATTAAACATAACCGCACTAACAAAAGCAATTCAAGACAAGCCCATATCCTCCGAGTAATCCTTAATCAACCTCGCCATCTCCATTCCACTTTCCAAGCCAAACCCACATCCTTTTATAGCTCTTGACCAAGGGGCTAAACCTTAATTATGACTGACTAAACCCAACCTCAATCCTTCATAAACCCTCTGTATAATATTTCACCACAACTATGAATCATCTACTCTCCAGTAGTACACAACAAAATAACAAGTCACTTCTCATCCATTTTAAATCCTCACATCGCCGCGATTAAGTTCCCTGGTGGAGTACACTACAACAAAGGGGGACATTATTTAAAACGGATCAAGCCAACCACTAAGGAAGTTGCTAAGGATGGAGGCTCATCAAGAGAAGATAGAATACACAAATTCCATTGATGGGGTGTAGTATTTCAAGGTAAGCCCAATAAAGGAGTGGCCAACATGTAGGTTATTGTTTCCATAGGAAAGGTTACCACCATAAAACTCTAATGGGAAGACTACTGGTGGGTCAACCACTATAGGGATCATTAAGGTGTAACTAAAGCCAAAAAAGATTGGCCCTATAAAAGAAAACCCAATCTTAGGAACGTGAACTTATTCCTCAATCACCAAATGGGGGGAGGTTGAGTGAGATGGAACCGAAGCATATGGGAATGGTAGACAGGGAGTGCAATATGTGTTAATTGCCAAAGGTTGCAAAGAATGGAAGGCCTTCAAATTTTTAAGGTGATGTGACTATAAGGTAAAAAGGAAAAAAAAGGTGCAAAAAAAGAACAAAAAGTTTCATAACTAATCTATAAAATTTACATAGAAAAAGGACAACAATCGATGCAATTCGTCTAGCCAAAAACAATTGAGCATTCATCCAAAATTCCTACACACTTGACATCTATCTAGAGAAACTAGCCGCTCCCTTTTGCCCCTTTGTGTCAGATTGCATCTTGTTGAACAAATACACTTTCAATGTTCAGAGTTTCTAAACTTACATCCCAAAAAATAATTTATCAATCTTAACTATAAAATCAACTCCATCCTTCAAAATCTTAGTCCAAATATCACAGGTGAAAATCTATAAAAAAACCTTCAAATTATTCATTGGTCGGAGGCTGGATAATAGTTATTCAAGCAATATTGATAAAAAAGAGCAAAATCAAGAGAAACCTATCCAAAAATGCAACCATTTTCGCGTTGAAGAGAATGTTGATCCACAAGCTTTAGGTTACGTTGAAAGGAATCCACTTTAGCCATAAAGGATACTCATGTTTTATGGAGAGGAGCAAACAAATTATGTTCTCTTTTCAACATTGGACCTAGCCTCTCAATCGTTGATTAATATGTGAATGAGTTAAAGAAGGGGTGGTATCTCGGTATTCTTCATCATATGAAACCATAGATTTGGAAAAGTTTTGACTTCTAAATAACAAATAAATATCCATAGATAGGGTGGGGGGCAGGCAACTAAATGATCACATCCATCAATACATTTTGAACCCTACATTCTCGTAGCTGATCCTAGTACGACTTTCTTTAATGGGTATCTTTCCTTTGAAAGGGAATTAATTCAGAAATCCAATGTATGATTTCTATAAATAATTATTTCTTTGTTCTGCAATCACCCAAAGAATCCAACGCAAGTTATCAATGGAAAGCAAACAATTCCACTTATCTGCACTGGCTTACAATATCCATGAAATTTCACATTAGTTTCATCGATAGGATTATTAAACGGATTTGAAGGATCAAAAACATCCTTGATGATGATTTCAATTGATTTATTTTTATTTAATCAAGCAACATAAAAAAAAAGAACACAATAAATTAATTCATTTGAGAACGCATATGCACATATCAGATCTTGTGAAACCACTGGAGTGCAGAAATCCTTATAACAGCCAATATTTCGGATTGAGACAATCCTGGAAATAAAATGGACCGAAGCAAATAAAAACCAATTTTACACATTTCGTTGTTTCTGGGAGTTCTTCAATTCACACAAAGAAGACTATAAACCGCTAGCGGGAATACAAAAATACCCAGCAGATTCCATCAAATTGCCCACGGTAAAAGCATTGCATACTGAAAAGCTTGAACTCATAGTTTGCAGCGCGAATGGCCAGCACTATCAAATGCCATACAAGTCTCAAACTACCCAAACTTTTAGTGGATCAAATCCAATTGAATCTTCTTAACAAACAAACTCACTCTCAGACCATAAGCTGTCATAGAAAAAACTTCTCAGATAAATGATCTGACCATGTACGGGAGAGAGCGATACCTGGCGAGCGAGCTTCCGATAGGCAGCCTTGATCTCTTTGCTACTCGCCGACCTCGAAACTCCAAGTGTCGAGTAGTAGTCTATCGAAGTAGCGGCAACAACGAAAACGGAGAAGGCTCCGCCGCTGCTCCGTGGGCGGCTCCGACGCCTCTTTAAGTGCCGGAAGGCGAGTGAAGCATCACCGAAAAGGTTGCTGTCCGTTGAACAAATAGAGAAAATTGCGCCACCTCGAGAGAACTCAGGCTTAAACCCTAGGTTGGTTTTCGAAGGAACAGGCGGCAGGGAAGATAGCGAAACAGCCATTCTCTCACCACGAGAGAAGCATGCTAGACGTTCGTTTTATGGCTGCGAGAGGAGAGTGAGTTTCCTAGAGAGATTGGGGAGACGTACGATGCTACATATCCACGACTAAAGGGCTTGCCAATGAGCCTAGAAGACCCATCCAATGGGTCTACAAATCCCATCTAATGGCCCTAGAAAGCCCATTTTAGAAATGAAAACACCGATTAAGTATAAGGAAAAGAATATACATGCAATTTGCAGCACAGGCCGAAAAAATTTTGTTCGTTTTCTTTCATAATTAGCGTTAATTGATTATATTAATAAATATAGTAATATATGCATATATTACTGTGCCTATAATTATTTATATGTGAATACAATTAATAAATAATCTTATTGTGTATGTAGGGAAGCTGATGCTTCGATTGATAATTTAACAAGCTCAATTCAATCGAGAATTTTAATTTATATCCTATAAAAATTGAGCCGAAGATAATGTTGTAAATGAGCTGAGCTTGAGTGAGCTGAAGGTTTGTTCGTGCTTGCCTCGTCAATTTCTTTTTTTTTTTTTCATGTTCGGCTCATGTTCGAAATAGCTAGTGATTTGCATATTCGTATTTGACTTGACTTAAACTCAATTATTCAAATTAAGCTATTTTTCAGCTCAAAATAATAATTTATTAAAACTCCTCCAGCAGGGACGAGTGAAAAAACCACCATGAAAATTGAGAGTCACGAAATAGCTAGTGATTTGCATATTCGTATTTGACTCGACTTAAACTCAATTGTTCAAATTAAGCTATTTTTCAGCTCGAAATAATAATTTATTAAAACTCCTCCAGCAAGGACGAGTGAAACAACCACCATGAGACTTGAGAGTCATAATTTAAAGGGCATGAGTTTTTTCCCCCCCTTGTATTGGTCAATGTGGAATTAAGTTAGAAAGGCTGAGACCACGGGCTAGATGGAAGGTGGGATTAGGGGTGGAAATGAGCCGAGTAGGCTCGCAAGCTGGCTCCGAGATTGGCCCGTTAATGGGCTCACAAGCCGAGCTCATCGAGCCACGAGCTCAAGCTCAAACTGGAGCTCATTTATTAAACAATTGGAGCTCATCCTGGCTCGGCTCGTTAGCTCAATCAATCTACCACTAGTCATTCTTCTCCATCCACCAAACAATTCGTGCTTGAGTTTGACATGACAAACTTTTCTACACAATTTGTGGCGGGAGGGAAGTACGGTTTGGGGGAGGGACTACAGCAAGGGCAATGAGTAAATTTTCTTACATTTACAAAACATACCATCTAATTCTTAGGTATTATTTACATATTCAAACGAGGAAAAAAATTTTTTTTATTTACAATCCTAATTAAAATTATTTAAAATTTTTAAGCTTAAATATTTTTTAAACAATAAAACTTTTACAAAATAAATATCATAATAATATTATTTATTTTGTTCAATTAAGGGAATAAATATTATTTCATCTTAATCCATTCCTTTCTGATTCAATGAATGAATCAAAGATGGACTATTTAATAAGCCGAGCATAAACTAATCGGGCTCATATATATTACAATTGTCATATGACTTAAGGGCCTGGGTCAGGCCCACCGTCATGTGATCCCCATGCGTAAGGGCCCACCAACAAAACTAATTACTTCTTTAATCCTCACTTCCAAAATTACCCTTACTTAGATCGCTTAGCAAAAAATAGATCAGAAGCACTTTCCTTTAATTGCTATCTTCTAAGACGAGGGTCACATCATCAATCCCACACGTGGGTCCCACTCCTATACAGACCGATCACTTAAAATGAGAATGGCATGTAAAGTAATTATTTAGTAAAAAGGGGCTAATATTTGTTATATAGCCCAAACTCGTTACAGTAAAAATAAATCTATCGCCATTAAAGCCGGATGACGTGGCACACGAAACCAGCGTCCAAAGGCTTCGCAAAATCTAATAGAGATCTCGTCCGTTGTACCTTCCCAAATACGACGCGCTAAAGCCGGTTCGGATCAGGCCGGTGGGCCATTGCCGGGCCGCGCGTGCGCTTGGGCAGAGGCCATCTCACGTCACGCGACGTGCTCCACACTCATCGAGGCCCACAAGTGGGACCACACTAATCAGGCCGGTGGGCCATTACCGGACCAAAGTGACTTAATAAAGGACAATTTTTTTAAAATTATTTTATGTCTAAAATGTAAACCTCACGATTCCTGCGTTTTCACAAATCAAACACCTAAACATTCATTTTTACGTATAGGCCACCCCCACCAATGGCTAAGCCATGAGGATGAGGTGGCTTATATGTAAAAATAAAACTTTATATCTTCGAGATGTGTGTATATGGAATGGGGGTGGTAAGTATGTGAAAGCCACAAGCATACCACTCAATTTTTATGTATTTGAAGTAAATTAAAACATGAAAGTTAACGCATTAACATATGAAATCTAAACATAAATAAAACGTCTGGGGAAGGAAATTTATAGGATAAAATGATGAGAAAATCACACGACTTACATTACAGGTGTATGAAAACACAGTTAACTAAGATGCATGAGAAATGAAAGCACGAAAATTGTTATTGTGTGTATAAAAATGAAACAATGTAAGAAGTACAAAAAACGCAAACTCGAGCAATCGATCCTTGCAATACACTGTGATCCTCACCGTTCAGAACGAGCTTTTCGTAGATCTCCCTTATACAATTGCACTTATTAACTCATCAGAATCTCTCCAAGCTCGCAAGAAACAATTCTAGGAATCTTTCCTGAGGATAACAATTGAAGAAAATCATAGGGTTGACAGAGACTCTACTAAAACCTTAAGATAAGCAACTTCAACAACTTCCAAGTGTTCCTTAAGTCGTCCTAAGTCGTGCCCAAGTTCTCGTTGTATTGTTATTGCCGAAATTTCCAAGGAAAAAGTAGCCAAAACTGGACTTCGTGTGACTTTTGTTAATTACATGTATGTATCATATAATTTGAAATATGCTCTCATCTAACTAAATAAACTATATATTTACACACAAACAACGCAATATTTTGTGTCGCGTACTCGACCTGTTTTTTGGCATTCACGGTATAATACCCCTCAGGTCAGGGGTTCGAACTCTATGTCATTCCACATTACAAGACCCCAACCTTAAGGAGGAGGTACTTCAATTGTTAGGCACATTATGAGTGGCTGAAGGCTCGTAGCATTCCTAAAATTAAAAAAAAAAAACAGTAATTTATAATGATTTTGTTATATCAACTCATTGTCTATATCCACACTGATGAGTAAGTAATTGATGTCCACTATACATCCATGAATAGTTAAAGCAATATCTACATAGACAGAAGAAAAGACAGTGAGATGAGAAAGAACAAAAACTATACACTGACGAGCATTAAAGCAACAATCTTCAGTAAATTTCATGAACTAAAAAAAAATGGAATTTATATAAATTTCTTATATACATTTAACATATAAACATACATATTTACATGCATATGACTCGAATCTTTCACTCTTTAGGTGGCCTTTAGCTGCATCTTAGATTTACGTTAAATAGGATTTATGAAATCCTGTAAATCCGGATTTTGTCTGAGCCCTGCTGCGGCGGAAGAGTTTGGGAGTAACGGTGGAATAAATTTACCTCACAATCAGATTTATGGAATCTGGATTTACGTCTTAGAAGTGGCGAAACGCAAGAATGAAAGATGGTACGCGAGAAAACTGCAGCTAATAGAGCGTTAGATTGAATTTTTATCTTTTTTTATGTTTCGTTGGATCTAAGTTAAATTCATGACTAATTTCAATTAATACCATGCTACCAAACATCACCTTAAACTTGAATTTTTATACATCAAAAGTGCTGCTTTTTTTGAGTGCTATGTTTACAAATATGAAAATTTAGATGTGAGAAATGTAAATACATAAGAAGTGCATGATATGTATGTAAACAGGGGTAGACCCAAGTTGGGACCAAGGGGGACAATTCCGCCCTACCCCCACCCCACTCAAATTACCATATTTTACTTGTATAAGAAAGGAATTTGGTATTTTGTCCCACTTGAAATATTATAAATTTGGTCTTTTGTCTCTCCTGAAATATTACTTTGTCCTTCGT
>NW_018164591.1:263294-264172 GCF_001263595.1 Phalaenopsis equestris
TTGTCTCTCCTGAAATATTACTTTGTCCTTCGTTGCTCTGGGTTCTCATGCGTTGAGTCTAGAGTGGCAGAGTGTCCCCTTCAACAAAAAAGTTGGTTCTGTCGCTTGGCGTAAATGTCCCTTTTTTTCATCTCACATCAAAATTACTTTCATTTCAACCTAAAAACACGTGGAATACACATGGGTAAGGTGGTGGTGTGAAAGAATTTAAGTTTAGGGGTCAAATATGTAAAAACATAGGAATTGAGGGGCATGCATGTAAATTATTGTTTATATTAAATTAAATATCGTTGAAAGACGATAATGTTATGAACTGTTTGGCTTTCAGATAGTTTTCGAGTAGGGATTGGTGGAAGGAACATCACTGCACTAAGAAACAAACTGTACTTTGTTTGCGAGGTGAAAGGAATGGCTGCATCCATAGCTCGATCCCTTAAGAAAACAGTGAGTTTGCTGGATCTGAAGCTTTTATCATTTCATGCCCCTCCAAAATTAATTAAAATGTCTCCTCTCACAAAAGATAAATGTATGTATGTACATCAATGATGCGTCGGTAAGGATCCCAAGGAGATTCAACGATCTTGAAGAAATGAAGTACAGTAAAGGAGGGTCCACTGACTGGAAACCAAGAGGACCACCTATCCAATTGGTTGGAGCATTGGAGCCAAGAAAGAAGGCTAATCGAGCCAAGAGAAGGAATAAAGAACGATCTGAGTCCCAACCGGTTGAATAGAGCATCCAAATAAGCATTTGAGCTAACCACCACCGAAAAGCCGAGCAAAGACATCGAGCTAGTTGTCTCTCGGTGGATTTGACCTGAGGAAAGAATTCAGTTCATTACCATCACCAGTCGTATAACGAACACCTCGAGGTTTCTC
>NW_018164591.1:264272-295602 GCF_001263595.1 Phalaenopsis equestris
AAATAACCATGTAGGAAAAATGGGTGCAAAGTGAGTCAAGGCATGTGACAATACGCAATCTAATGCATGAGCAGAATGATGATGTTCATGCACGTGTGGATTGCAATAGAGGAATCAAAGGCTAATGGATGCAAAGCAAGGATGCATAAAGCTCGTACGAGAAGAAAGAACACAATCAAACCGGGTGGGGAGATCAAGCAGGGTTCAATAAGAGAAAATCATTAAAAGCAGATGTGCATGTGAGACATCGGGCGATAATCTCAGGAGTAAATGCAGTCTCATTTTGGAGCAACAGCAAGAAATAGGGGGATTAACCGAGAACAAGAGCAAGTGATGATAAAATTGAGGGATCCAATTGATAGATGTTGGTGAAGGGTGCCAAAATGGGTTTCAACGAGTTGGAATCAAATTAACTGATAGAATAGACCAATGGGATCATTCAATTTTGTTGCTCAAATGATGTAGCTGAGGGTAGTGAGAAGGGAGAAATCATTATTAGGAGAGAGGGACCAAAAAAGAAAGAGAGAAAAACAGGAAGAGAATTATATCTTTTCATTCATCATTCAATTGCATTCAATTACAAACCCCAAATATCCTATTTACGGAAATATCTTTACAAAATAAAGATCAATAAAGTAAAACAACCTAACATTCTAATAAACTTTAAAATACTGAAACTACACATAAACATAATCCCTTGCACGGAATTAAAAAGCCATTTGTGCATTCAACAATCATGAAGCTAACCTGTCTCCAAGACAAAACAAACCACAACCTTTGATCATCCCTCCATCCAAGGAAACTGCACCATCGGTTATGAAAGGCTGAGCACATAGCATTTCAGACCTGCTTTTGTATACTTGTAGGCGAGAAAATAAATTAAAAAACAATGTTTCCCTTAGTCCATAACCATCAAAAGTGACACAAGATAAGTGCATGTCATCCACGCTGATCATGTTCACAGCAAAACCTAAAAATCCAGGTGGGAGCTTCCCATTAGGTAGCCTTGGATTCAATAATGCAAGCTTCTTCTGTGGATCATCGGAAATAAATTCACCAACAAATGGTCTGAAAAAATAAGGATGAGATTTATTAACAGAACATTTGGCAATGTGTGAAAGCATCCATATGTGACAAAGACACAATATCTGTATTAAACAGAAGGAAAAATGAGAACATGAAACTTACCTCATGTTTTGAAGGCAAAAAACATGAAATCTGCCTTTCATTGTCCTTCCAATTGTTGGTGCAACTCCATGAAGACCAGTATTCCTGTCAATGGAGCCATCTTTCTCATATTGTTCAAGAGCTTGAACACCTTCTAGTGTCTTGCAAACAATAGCTAACATGTTGTCCAAACCCAAGTACTCAGACAACGTTCTGATTACAAATTTAATAACAACAAATGAGAAATACATGAAAATTGACCAGGTCACTTTCATAAGGCATACTTATTGAGTAGCAGGTGACGAGGGCTGATGAGCTTTAAATTTTAAAAGATTGTTATCGGGAGATTAGTTATAAAAGTACTTCAGAAAAAGCCCGAAATTGCTTCCAACTATACAAATAAATTCTAAAAAGCCAATGGATTTTAATCAGATAAATAACAAGGTACATTTACAGATAATAATTGAATAACATCACTAAGTCATAGTTGCAGAAAAGAAACAAGCGTGATAATCAAAAAATCATGTACAATGACAAAAAAAGGAAAAAAAAACTAACCTGCTAAGTTCTTCGTCCTTTACTTTTCCAAGTGAAGCAACAATTCCTATTATATCCTTGGTGCACTGAAGAGTAGATGCCGCTGAACCATGCTGATCTTTTACATGACAAATAATGCCAGCTGCTGTTTCATCCAGTTGCCGTATATGATCAAGTGTCTGCTTCTCAGTGTTCACAAATGTGACATTGCCATTTGATTCCACAGCCACAGCAGACGAATGGCATTCCTTCAGCTCACCTAAAGAAATTCTGATGTTTCAACTCAGATCCATTTGCCCAGGAATTAAATAATCGATCAGTAAAGAAAAAAAGTTAAATCTTCTATTTTGCCTAGCGTAGTACTACATGCTATACAAAGAGACATAATTCTATTCAGTCAAGATTCAAGTCAGCAGACCCACATTTATAATTGTGGACTTTTGTCATTGTGAGGTGGCCCAGATTGCCTGCCATATGGGCCCCACGAGTTTAATTTTTGGAAGCTATTGGAGAGAGTTTCCTATTTCAGCTTTAATCTTTTTTTATTTCCTTCTTATTATTTTGTATGTCTATTATTCATTATTTGTTTTGTATTTGGTAAGTTGTAATAGTCGTAATAATGTTTGCCATATTCATCTCCCATATAATAAAAGGAAAGGTTGAAATTTGAAAATATTTGAATAAGAGAATATAGTTTATCCACATTGCTTCATGGTATCAAAGCTTCAAGCTCGGTTTTGATAGGATTAGAACATCCTAGGTCTATCTATGGCTTTGTTTGGCGTAGCTGCATGGGGAAACTGCTGCGGGGAAACTGGCTGTCTGTTTGGTGCAGCTGTGTGAAAACAACTGCAGAGCAGCTGTTTCTGTAAAAATGATAATTCTGCCTTGTTTGAGAAAACTGTTTAAAAGATGACTGTAACAGCGAAATTTTTGAAACTCCAAAAGCGAAATTTATTATGTAATAAATTAGTGAAACTTCAAAGTGTTAATTATGTAATAAATTTAATTATTGGGTAATTAGTTATTAATTGTCATTTAATAAATTTATGGGATTGATTAGGATTGATTAATATATTAATTTATGGGATTGATTAATATATTTTAAAAAGTTAACTTGTTCGATAGTTGAGCATATGAAATAAAAGACTTCTTATATTAATGCTCTTATATTCGGTGGCACGATTGTATTAAAAATATTTTTTTCATTTAGGATCTAACATATTATTAATGAACTAATCAATTTAATTATTTCAAATAGGTCTTACAAGTATATTTTTATTTAGGTTCTCCATTTTATTAGAACAAAACTTAAATAGGACTTACAAATATGCACGGCTTATACTAACAGAAAAATGAAAATTTACATGCCTGCCACAAATATACACGGCTTATACTAACAGAAAAAATAGAAAAAGTGAAATCGTAAACAGAATGGCTAAAAATATAATAAAGCCAACAATAGTGATTGGGTACATACCACCTAGTTCCTATAGATTTACATATACAACACCTAAACTTTTTTTAAATTTATACCTTTTCCTACACAAATTTATAGCTCCAAGGTGATCTTAAGTATTAAACATTAAGTGTGAGATATGTAAAAAAATATGAATCCCAAAGTTCTACACAATCTCAAAGTTCCTCCTCCTCTCTACACAAAAAAAATTTGCTTCTCATACAAATTAGAACTCTGAGTTGTTAAGCATACCAAACAATCAAAATATATATTTTAGTATTTAAACCTTACAAAGCAACTCCCATCAAGTTTCACAAAAAAAACAAATGTTCATCAACCATATTAAACGAGTTTTTCTCGTATATGAAATAAAAGTACGGAAAATGTTCAACAACCAAAATAAATGAAATGAATTGCACATTGTACTAAATAAATTACAAATGCCCAAAATTGCCTTCTACTAACGCGGTTGTAATTTCTTTACTTAACTCCACCATTTCTTTTGAACTGTCCCCTTCTCTAGTACAGATAGTGGAAGGACTACTCCCAGATCGTTCCACGGAATGCCCAATGTGGTACTCAAATGCCTCTGGAGGGACATGCTCCTCGTCGTTGTTAGCAATATAAAAGTCAATATCGGTGCGGGAGGGACGCCGCCGAATATAATTGTGTAACGTCATCATTGCATTCACAATCTGGACTTGTTTGGGAAACGGGTAAGGTGGCATATCGCGAAGAATCACTCATTTCTTCTTCAAAACACCAAAAGTTCTCTCGATGACACCACGTAAGGAGGAATTTTGTTAAAAACTTTTTTTCTGTCACGTGTCACATTGTTGGCTCGCTCGAAATTATATATATGATATCTAGTATCTGGGAAGGGTTTGAGATACCCTTGCTGCAATGGATAACCGACATCCACTAAATAATATTTGTCTGGAATGCATTGTATGTTCAGTATGATGTTTAAAGTGATAAACCAATGGACTCGATGATGCAGCATACCGTGTGAAGGGTGTGGGAAGTTGCACTAAGCATTTTGCATAGCACTTTCAACATTTTGTTGTCGTGTGCACTATCATCCCAACCGGGCATGACGAACGTAAAACACATGTTAGTCACACACAGCCATGACATTTTGTGTAGGGGTCCAAAACACCCGATAAATGCAATATTTTCATCATTTGTAACTCTTGCATCGACGTGGGTTCCATCTATTGCTCCAATGCAACCCTACACAGATGCATTTGAGTTATTAATGTCCAGTATTCATATTTAAAATTGAATATTATAAATTGCAAATGTTACCTTAAAAAAGGGCATGTAACGTGCATCACGTTAAATCTCTGTAGGAGTTCGTGCGAACATTGGCTCAGTTGATTTTATGACTTCTTTAGATAGGCTCACAAGTGCACTGAAACCCACAGAAAAGTATCTACTGAAACCCACAGAGAAGTATCTACTAATCGTCTTAGATGAGTGTTAGAATCGTTCCATCGAACCACGCATTGACTCGTTTTGTGATAATATATCACAATTTGGACTTGTTTGGGAAACGGGTAAGGTGGCATAGCGCGAAGAATCACTCATTTCTTCTTCCAAACACCAAAAGTTCTCTCGATGACACCACGTAAGGAGGAATGTATTTTGTTAAAAACTTTTTTTCTGTCATGTGTCACATTGTTGGCTCGCTCGAAATTATATATATGATATCTAGTATCTGGGAAGGGTTTGAGATACCCTTGCTGCAATGGATAACCGACATCCACTAAATAATATTTGTCTGGAATGCATTGTATGTTCAGTATGATGTTTAAAGTGATAAACCAATGGACTCGATGATGCAGCATACCGTGTGAAGGGTGTGGGAAGTTGCACTAAGCATTTTGCATAGCACTTTCAACATTTTGTTGTCGTGTGCACTATCATCCCAACCGGGCATGACGAACGTAAAACACATGTTAGTCACACACAGCCATGACATTTTGTGTAGGGGTCCAAAACACCCGATAAATGCAATATTTTCATCATTTGTAACTCTTGCATCGACGTGGGTTCCATCTATTGCTCCAATGCAACCCTACACAGATGCATTTGAGTTATTAATGTCCAGTATTCATATTTAAAATTGAATATTATAAATTGCAAATGTTACCTTAAAAAAGGGCATGTAACGTGCATCACGTTAAATCTCTGTAGGAGTTCGTGCGAACATTGGCTCAGTTGATTTTATGACTTCTTTAGATAGGCTCACAAGTGCACTGAAACCCACAGAAAAGTATCTACTAATCGTCTTAGATGAGTGTTGGAATCGTTACATCGAACCACGCATTGACTCGTTTTGTGATAATATGTAGAGAGTTATCGCCAACACATCACGTTGAGTCGTCCTAAATGACCCATGAAGACCATGAAATCCACTAAGTTCTGCTAGAATATTTGTAAATACTTACTGTCTCATGCGGAACATGTTGTTGAATCAGATTGAATGTCCAGCAAGCATTTCCCCAACCCATTTGTCACCAAAATAAGACAATGTGAAGCATGGAGAGCGGCCAATGTACGTGTTGTAGTACTCAACGATCAAGGCGATCGCCGCATTTCTCCGTCTCTGTCTTTCTTGTTTTGAATTCATGATGATGTATATTGTACTAGTGTTAATTAAAAATAAATGGAATTAATAAATCACGAAGAAAACATGACTCAAGCATTTATAAGAGATTAAAATGACGGCTTAAGATTTTCAAATAAGCATATCACTATAAAATATAATAACGAAGTAAAATTGTTTCAAACAACAACATATGAAATAAAAAAATCCCCCACTCAATAGAAAATAAGAAAAGCGCGCATAAAAATGTCGCAGATATCACTATAAAAAATAATAACGAAGTAAAATTGTTCCAAACAACAACATATGAAATAAAACAATCCCCAACTCAATAGCAAATAAGAAAACAGTTTTCTAAGTTTTCTCTGCGCGCATAAAAATGTAGTAGATATGCCACCTGTTTTTCTTTGGCAATCGTTGCGAAGAAATCTCGGTGGATCTTAGGGATACCACAAAACCTTGTCTCACTTGGAGCGCATGCATATTTGTCTGTTGCGAAGACACCCTCAAACATCCGGTCCAGCTTCTCCTCAAACTCGGGTTCAATGCCACAAAATTTGTACTTCTTTGCTGCCAGCACCACCTACAAAATCATATTAAACACTTCTGTACTAAAAATAAAAGAAATAAAATTATATGAAATGATATATTGCTCACCGCAAGTCTTTCAGTCCACCACTCCTTTAAAACATCAATGGTTTGTTTCATCGGATCTCAACCCAAGCCCGTTGATCCTCGTTTCAATTCCTT
This sequence comes from Phalaenopsis equestris, assembly GCF_001263595.1. NCBI lineage: Eukaryota > Viridiplantae > Streptophyta > Magnoliopsida > Asparagales > Orchidaceae > Phalaenopsis > Phalaenopsis equestris. The sequence continues at coordinate 270,797 of NW_018164591.1, forward strand.
CCAAATTTTACTGGATCGCTCGTCGGCCTCAACTGCATCGTTGAGCTTCGAATCTGCATGTTTTGTCCTTCTCATCTACTTAGGACAAAGCTGATGATTTTGTCAACCCCTTCTGCTAAAGAAAATCTTGTCAGCCTCATTTGTTGTCAACTTGGGTGCCTTTGACAGCATCATTCGTCAACCTTGTCTCCTGCAGGCCCTCCTCTACTAGCTCCTACAGCCGTCAAAGCCTCTCCAATAGCTATCCAACAACCAGAAGCCTCCCTACAACAGTCAGAATCCCTCTAGCCAGCCTAGTTCTATTTTGGAGGTTAGTTTTGAATCAGAGACCAGAAATTTTGTTCAAACAACTCTTGAACTCTCTTCCTTTATCACAAACCATAAACTCATTGGCCATAACTTCTTTCAATAGTCCAAATTCGTGGTTATATGCATTTCTGGAAAATGAAAATAAGAACATCTCATGGGAGAGTGCACAGTTCCTGAGCTCATTGATCCTACCTATCGCTCAAAAAAGATCCAGAATCATATAGGCATGTCTTGGTTGATCAATTCTATAACCACAGAAATTGGATAAAATTTATTGCTTTACAGGATAGCACAAAAGATTTGAAAAGCAGCTTGTGAGACTTATTATAGTACTGAAGACACTACGACAAAACTACATAAGCTCTGACAATAAATGTCGAGTGTGCTCAATACTTCAACACACTATCAAGATGTTGGTTATGGTTAGATATGCATGATACACATGTATAGAAGTACCTGCAAGATGCTACGATGTATAAAACAATAGTGGAGAAGAAGAGGACGATCAAGTTCTTGTTGGGTTTAAATAGGACCTTACATGAGGTCAAAAAGAGAATCATGGGGATGACGCCTCTCCCCACCACTAGGGAAGCCATTGCTGAAGTAAAAAGAGAAGAAAGCAAAGAAAGCTAATGATGGCAGAAAGAAACTAATGATGGCAAAAAGTGTGGGTGACAGCTCGGATTTGTAGACACAACTCCCATAATTCAAAGCCAAAGAAGAATTGTCTCTTGGAGGTGTTTGGTAGCGTATTATTTATATGATTTAACCATGGATTTAGCTAAATCCAACCAAAAAGTAAAAAAAATTTAAATTGAATGCTCCATTAAATCCAATTTTCCCATGTTCCATCTAATTCTTCTCGCATTCCGTAACTTATGAGATGTATATCGGAATTACATAAATCAAACTGCAAGCCGGTTATATTCAGTCGTCGCTCACGATCTCTTCCCATCACCGACTCGATTTGATAAATCCGCATTTATCGAATTTGATAAATCCTAGTTAACGTAAATCTAACATGTAGCCAAACACCTTGTGTGAACATTGTAAAAAACTTGGTCACACAAAGAACAAGTGTTAGAAACTACATGGCAAACATGTAGATTGAAAACCTGTACCAGAGAGAATGGATCAAGATAGCAAGCCCCATGTTGCTACCTCTTCTGAAAGGTTTGACGACCCTAGTCCCTTTACTAAGGACTAGTTGGAGATGGTGAAGAAGCTTCTTAGTAGCATGATTGAGCAACCTACTAGCTTGATGATACACCAAGGTATCATATCCACCTCCTATCTTGCTAACAATAAAAGATAGTGACATTAGGTAATAGATTTAGGTGCTTCTGTAAATATGAATAGAAAGATTTATGCTCTCATCAACTATCAAGAGATCACCACCTCCAAATTTATTAGAAATGTCGATACATCGCACTCCAAAATTGTTAGGAAATGAGAATAGAAAGTCTCAACTTTCTTTTGAGTTATATGTTCCCCAACTAGATTGCAACTTACTTTCAATTAACAAGCTTACTCGTGACTGTAATTATGTTACGAAATTCAATTCTAACTCTTGTGAATTTCATGTGGTGGATTCAAAGAAGATGATTGGCAGGTTGAATAGCATCAAGGTCTATACTTGCTCAAGAAGAGCTATTCTCTTAACATACAAGTATCTCCTCCAATATCATCTTTGCAATTTCCTAAGTTTGTTGTGTTTGACTCTGTCGAAAGTCAAGTTTTATTATGGCATGTTGTATGGGTCATCCCAATTTTCATTATATTACAAAGATGTACTCAAATGTATTTATTAAAAAAAAGCTAGAATTTTATCAGTGTCAAACATGTCAATTGACTAAACATACTTGTCATGTATATCGTGTATCAGTACAAACTCTCACATCCTTTTTCTATCATCCACAGTGACATTTCAGAACCATCAAAATTGAAAACTATCAATGAAGTCAGATGGTTTCTCTTTCATCGATGATCACACTAAAACCAATTGGATATTCCTCGTGAAGGAGAAATCTAAAACCACACAAATCTTTCAATCCTTCCATGACATGATTTACACTTAATTTAAATGCAAAATGCAGATTGTCAAAACTGATATGCACAAAGGAATGCTTCAACTCGATCCTTGGACCCTACCTTGCAAAGAATGATATAATCCATGTGAATTCATGTAATGAAACTCCACAACAAAATAAGATAGTTGAGATGAAGAATAAACATCTCCTCAATGTATCTAGGTCTGTAATACTTTCTCACAATGTCCAAAAATTCATTAATAGAATGTCAAGCAGGATTTTGGATTCAAAGCCTCTCTCAATGTTTTGATAAAAACATGCCCTCATATTAGAGCCTTCTCATCCAATCTGCCTCTTAAAATATTTGAATATCTCTTTTATTCATATTCACCAACCAAATAGCACAAAGATTGTCCCAAAATCCATCAAATATATCTTGCTCGGTTATGCTTCTAATAAAAAGCAGTACAGTGATATTCTCCCAAATCCCATCAAATATATCAAAGCCCCTCTCTATGTTTTGATGAAAACATACCCTCATATTAGAGTAGTCTCATCCAATCTTCCTCTAAAAATATTTGAATGTCCAACCAAACCGCACAAAGATTGACCCAAAATCCATGAAATATATTTTCCTTGGTTATGCTCCTAATAAAAAGGGATACAAGTGATATTCTCCCATTACTAAAAATACTATAACTTTATAGATGTTACCTTCTCTCGAAAGCAATCCCACTAACCTAAATTTGAAATTCAAGGAGAGTCTCGGTAAATATCAAATTTGGAACAGTACTCTAGATTCACATATTGAACTAGAGTCAACACAATATATTCTACTTCTCTCTAATTATTTTGTCTCCCAAGTTCCACCACTTGAGAATATATAACCTGAGACTGACAACAAGGAAATTCATGTGTACACTACGAGAAAGAAATCCATTGAGCAAGAAAAGGATTATGTAACCACTGGACCGTTCACAACCAAATCTGAATCCACACATCTTTGAAGTTCCAAGGGAGGTGGAATTTAGTGGAGAAGACAGGAAAAGTTGCACAAATTATTTTATATCAAAGAATATCTTGCCTATGGGAAGTTATTATCACTTTATAAAGCTTTTGTATCTAATATTGATAGTGTGCAAATACCCAAGTCTATTCATGAAGCACTTCAAAGTGCAAAATGGAAAAAGGTAGTTGAAAAGGAGATCCAAGCACTTGATCTAAATAGCACATGGAGATAAAATAGTCGTTCGGTGCAAATGGGCGTTCAATGTCAAGCACAAAAAAGATGGGAGCATTGAGAGGTTCAAGCCTAGGTTAGGAGTTAAAGGGTTCACTCACTCTTATGGGATAGACTATCAAGAGATCATTGCATCGGTGGTCAAGCTAAACAACGTAAGAGTTCTTATTTTGCCAGTGAACAAAGAGTGGGAACTGCATCACATGATAACATGAATGTCTTTTTGAATGGACCTTGAATAAGAAGCGTATATGGAGAGCTTACTAGATCTGAAAAATGACTCAAACAAACATATGGTTTGTAAACTAAGAAATTGTATAGCCTCAAACAATCTCTGCGGGCTTTGTTTGACAAGTATGCTAAGTCTATAAAATCTAATGGGCACATCCAATGCCAAGCTAATCATACACAGTCATAAAGCATATACGTGAAGATAAAAAAGCTATACTCATTGTCTTTGTAGTTGATATAATCCTAACAGGTGATGAAAAAAAAGAAATTGGGAGGGGGGGACTATTGAGGTTAGTGCCATTGAATTTGAAATCAAAGATCCAAGAGCTATGAGATATTTTTTGGGCATGGAAGTGTTCAGGTCCGAGAGTAGAATTGTTATATCCCAAAAAAAGAATATCTTAGACTTACTAAAAGAGAGAAGAATGATGAGGTGTATACCTACTGAGACACCTATGAATTTCAATAAAAAGTTATATTCAAGGAGAGAAACGACACTAGTGTCAAAAAGTTGATACCCAAGATTAATGAGAAAGTTTATCTACCAATCACATACTAAACCTAATATCGCTTATTCTGCCAGCATTGTGAGTTAGCATATGAATAGTTCAAATGAAAAATATTTTGAGATAATTTACAGAATATTGAGGTTTCTTAAGAAGACCACTGACAGAGAATTATTCTTTAAAAAATCAGACAATGGGGAGATAGAAGTTTACACTGATGCTAGTTGGACAAGAGAAATTACAACAAAAGATCCAAAAATGGGTATTATTTCTATGTATGGGAAGATCTTGTCACATGGAGGATGTTGACCTCATTTTTAGTGAGGTATAGTCTTTCTCTTAGGATTTAGGATCTAGCCTTAGGGGTCTCCCGGCGACTATCTTAGAGTCTTAGAAATGTGACCCGCCTCGTTTTAGGAGTTCGACCTACTTCCGTCCCCTTTTGGAGCTTCGCGTGTGTGGTATCGACTTCTAGCACTTAGAAGGATGAAACCGACATACCGACATGAGGAAACCCAAAAGGGATTCCTGTAGGACCTTTCTGAGCCTTAGGGTGGTCTTCTGCACAATTCGCACTCCCGCGCGCACAAATTTTGCAATTCGTTGCCTTTGGTGGTCTTTTTGTTGTCTTTAGCCGTGAGCCCCTTTGTGCTTTGAATGGCCTTGGGTCGTGGGCTTTTGCAGTTGTTCTTTGCTGCCTTAAACCGTGAGCTTTATTAGTTCTTTTCGGGCCCCTTTGATGCCTTAATTGTCAGCTTTACCTGTTGTCTTTTAGGCTGTCTTTGGTTATGGGCCTTGTTGGTTGTTTCCTCTGCTTTGCTGGCCCTGGCCGTGAGCCCTCCTGTCCCCATCCCTGGCTTTGGCCGAGAGCCTTGTTGGTTGTTTTCTCTGCTCTGCTGACCCCGATCGTGAGCATCTATCTGATTTTATGGGAAGACTTCGTGCTTATTTAATGTATGAGGCTATCTATTAATCTGAAAGTTGGAGGAATCTTGATTTTTTAGTATGGGTTTAGAGATATTAACGGCGATTTCCCTGCGATCATTTTCTTTCGAAGTTTGAGAAATTTTGAATCTCATTTTGAAAAAACATTTTGTTGATTTGATTAATCCTGCGTTCTCGGGGTTTGGAGAATCAGCGCTAAGTAATATTTTATGTTTATTAGGAAAGACCTTGGACCCTACTTTTTTAGGTCTTTTCAATACGAGTTTTGAAAATTGATTCAGTCTCCTTTTCATTGTTTTAGATGGATCAGTGTCTCCTCTCTCTCACCCCATTTTTGTTCTTTTATTTCCTTGTTTCTTGATTCGGTTTTCGATGCTTAGGTCCGATGCATAAGTGTCCACGTATAGCCTTTTGCTATACGTGAAACCATCAAGCAAGGTCGCAAGTAGTCGTTTTGGGGCGTACGGTGTTGATGATAAAGGCACACCGAAGATAGAGCAAAAAGATGTCATATCCTATAACGTCAAGATCCAGGCATTTGATGAATAATAGGATATGATATCCTTTACCGACATAAGTCTAGCGGGAGTTGGCTCGAACCTCCTCAGTGGGTCGGCGATCCTATGCCTGACCCCTAAGTGAGGTTCAAGACACCCTTCTAGACGAGTGAAGGGCTCTATACGTTCGGGTGACCGAATAGCCTTCGTGGACCCTCGAGAATAAATATAGCTGAGCCTAGCCCCATACGAGTGTTTGCGGTACCCCCATCCGAATTTTGTTTCTTTGTTTTATCGAAGCTTTGGGACAGAGCACTCGTGTTACTTTTTCTTTCTTTCGGGATTTCCCCAGGAGTTTCGAGGATTTTCTTTAGCTTGAGTTCTTTTTCGTTGATTTTCCTCGAGTTTTTCAACTTTTCCTCGAATTTCCTGGACGACGTTTCTTTCGGACTTTGTTTCCTGTCTTCTACCCGCTACTGCTCTTCCTGTAAAACATGTTACACTTGTCATGTTTTCTACCTGCTACTGTACTGTAAAACATGTTACACCACTACTGCTCTTCTTATACAGCATGTTATACAATTTCTGTTTCTCCCTACTACCGTACCGTACAGCATGTTATATTATTCACGTTTCCACTTGTTACTGTTTTACTGTTTCTTCTCGTATAGCATGTTATATTGCTCCTGTTTTGCCTACTACTGTTCCAAGTGCATTCTATTGTTTGTTCCAAGTGCATTCTATTGTTTGTTCCTGCATCGCACACTTGTTTGTTCCTGCATCGCACACTTTATATTATAACTTCAAGAATGTTTCATTTTTGCATAGGATGTTTAGAAAACTACAACCATAGGGCCGTTTGATTTAACACTATAACTGGACGCCCTGGAAAACTTAAAATCGTCATATCAGGGAGCTTGGCGCTAACGCAGTGGGCAGCACGGCCATCTTCAACAGCATTTTCCCAGAAATTAAACAACAATCCATAGGGTTTCGAGGTTGTTTGCCTAGCGCAACATAAACCCTCCACCTTTTCTTTAGGCATTCGTATAGCTCTTCGCCTAGCGTGCATAAATCCTCCACTTTTTCTTTAGGCATTTGTATAGCTTTCCCTTACGATTTAAGCCCTAAACTCGTTCTAGGTTCCGAGATTGCCGTCCGATACGACGTAAACTCTCATATCTTCTAGGCGATCTGTTGTCTTGTCATGCAAATATAAGCCCTAATTAAATAAAAATGGCAGGAAAGTTGAAGTCAAACCATAGAATAGACTGGGAACCTACTGAGGTTCGCCTCAAGATCTTTGGCTTCCCCTAGTTTCTCTTCATTTGGATTCCTTAACAATGTTCCAGATTTGAGTTTTTCCCCCTTCACCCCTCTTTGTCCGATTTCGTTGTAAAGTCCTATCCTTTTAACCTCTTTGAAGACATTATTCCCTGATTTTTATCGAGAGTTTTCTTAGGTGACTTCGGTCATTTAAAATTCCCTGGTTTTTATCGAGAGTTTTCTTATGTGACCTAGGTCATTTAAGATGTAATAACTATGGGGGCTTACCCTTATAAAAAGCTTTTCCGAACCCAACTTAACATAAACCCTATTTAATTTTTCATATTAAATAGGGGAACTTGTCGGCAAATAAAAATGAAGGAAAAATTATTCTAAAATTTATCAAAAGTGAAATTTGTTCTAAATGTTACATATTATAGAATGATTCCTAGAAGAAATGGGATGCCCCTCAATTATTTCCTAGGAATCTCTTTATCCCTGATACATAATCATTCTAGGAATCTCATAATCATTCTAGGAATCTCATTATCCAGATCATTCTAGGAATCTCTAAAATAATAGGAATCTCTTTATCTTCCTCCATATCCAATACTACAAAGTCTACAAAACCTCCACAAAAAAACTTTTTAGTGCCGACACAACCAAACTAAGTTTTTCACTCTCCTGCAACCAACACAGAATATAGCAGAAGTAAACGCCACACACACTACAACTTGTGCACCATCCTTCTCCACCCTCGCCACCATACCGACAACATTGAAATCATTGAAATTAGCTAATAGTTCAAGTGCTGAACGTGAAAAATGCACAACCCATTCATAGATGGAGAAAGGATTTATAGAAAATCAGACAATACGATGACAAACAAAAAGCAAAAAGGAGTCCCATCATATGTGATGATTCTACCCGAGCGCATAGAATGCAAAGTAGAAACAAATTATTTGGAGCACCGGTGATGTCGGGCTCTAGGGCCCTGGCCGGTTGGGCAGAAGGTCGGTCCAGACAACCTCTTGGACTGGACTGGTCAGGCTTCTTTAGTGACGGAAACTTCCACCCCTCCCTTCCCTATATTAATGCACAATTTTCCTTCCTTCATAACCCATCCCCTCCTCCACAAGCTTCATTTCAAATTTCTTCACTTTTCAATCCCCCCTCCTTTATTTTTGCCTAGTCTTCTACTTGTCTGATCTATCGTCTAATTCCCTCTTATTTATAGGTGTTGTTTGCTGAGGGCTGATCAATTTTTGTTTTATCTCTGATTTCAGTTGTGCCTCTAAGGCGCTTCCCTTCCGAGAGCTATATCCAACAGCGAGTGGTGCTCCAGTTGTACTTTGCCTAAGATGGTGACTACCTCCGTGCACTCCCCACTCTACCCTGTTGCCGTCCACCCCACAGCAGATACCCGCCCAATGTCGATCTTCCCTACTCCCTCTCATAGGCAGCAGGTCCCGCCAACCGCTCCCTGCAGCAGCTGTACTCCTTGTCAGGGCCTCCTAGACACTTTGTGGGAAAGAGAATTAAACTGTGGGATTTAATTCTAGCTCAAGCCGAGTTTGCCTACAACCGACCCACAAGTCAGACTACGAGGCACACTCTGTTCGAGATTGTGTACGGGCACAACCTACTCACGCCCCTCAAATTGATACCACTTCTGTCAAAATCAGAGATCCATGCGGATGTTGAATATGTTCACCAAATTCAGAAACTCCACGAGAAGGTAGGGAAAACGATTATGAAATAGAACAAAAAATATCAGACACAGGCAAATAAGTCCAGGAAGAAGATAGCATTTCAACAAGGAAACCTCATGTGGATTCGACTAACGGAGAGATTTCCCATGGGAGTGTTCAAGAAACTAAAGCTCATAACAGATGGACCTTTAAGAATACTTAAGAAGTTGAATGACAGCCTACAAGATTGACTTGCCAAGAGACTACAAAATTCCAACTACCTTCAATGTCGCGAACCTCAATTACTTCAAGGATTCAAAAGCTTCGATGAATAAGGTTGAAGCTCTCCCAACCCCGTGAGACTAACGCATGATTCTTAGGCCTTGGCCAGTTGGGCAAAAGGCAGGCCCAGCCTCCTTGTTGGACCTGGTCGGGCCAGGCATCTTTTGGGGTGAAAACTTCCACACCCGCCCCCCTTCCTTGTTTTCCTGCATGCAATCCCTTCCTTCCTATTCTATCCCTTCCTACATAGGCTTCATTTTAAATTCCTTCCTGTTCCATTTTTCCCTCATTTATTTCTTTTCTTCTACTTGCCTAGTCCATCTCCTGATTCTCCTTTATTTATAGATGTTGCATGTTGAGAACTAATCAGTTATTGTTTTCTCTCTCATTTCAGTTGTGTCTCTAAGGTGTTCCTCTTCCAAGAGTTGTATCCAAAGGCGACCGGTGCTCCAGCTATACTTCGCCCAAGGCGGTGATGACCTCCACCCACTCCCCACTCTACCCTAATGCCGTCCACCCCCCAACACCTGCCCTCCCACTGCCAATCTTCTCTGATCCCAGTTGATCGACAGCATCCTCCGACAGCTCCACGCAAATCGTTTGGTTGAGCAGAAAGTCGGTCCAGCCTCCCTGCTAGACCGGCCAAACTTTTTTAGAGGTGAAAACTTTTGCCTCTCCCTTCATTGTTTTCCTGCACATAATCCCTTCCTTCCAAATTTATCCCTTCCTACATAGGCTTCATTTCAAATTTCTTCTTTTCTATTTTCCCCTCCTTTATTTCTTGTTGTTCTTCTACTTGCCTAGTCTATCTCTTGATTCCCCATTATTTATAGATGTTGCTTGTTAGAACTAATCAGCTTTTGTTTTCTCTCTCATTTCAATTGTGTCTCAAAGATGTTCCCCTTCCTAGGGTTGTATTCAGTAGCGAGCGGTGCTCCGGCTGTACCTCGCCCGAGGTGGTGATGACCTCCACACACTACCCACTCTACCCTGTTGTCGTCCACCCCCCAGCATTTACCTGTCCACTGTCGATCTTCCCTACTCTCTCCCGTAGGCCGCAAGTCTTGCCAACTGCTCCCTACAACAGTCTCACTCCTTGTCGACGCATCCCGGTTGATTGGCAGCATCCTCCGACACCTCCCCATAAATCACCCACCTCCCTGCACTCCCCGGCAGACCACAAATCCCATCAGCTACTCCTAGCCACTGCCACTCCTTTCCAACACCTACCAAACAGTCGTCTATCTTCCATCGCCTTTCACACCCATCGCCAATCACTCCTACATCCTCGAGTAGAGCATAGTTCCTTTGGGCTTCTCCCATCAGCCACAACACTCTATTCCGGCCACCTCCCAACAGATCACCTACTGTTTAGACTCCTGCGAGCTGACCACCTTCCTACACCTCCAGCAGACCACCGACCTCCTGCTGTCCTTCCAACAACCCGTCACTTGCTGCTAGCTACAAGTTAGTCCTCCAACAGCTCCCTCCACCGATTGGACCTGTTGCACTCGGCTAGAGAGAGGGTCGTTTCTGTCCTTGGATTATTTTTTTTACTTATTTCTGCAATAGTTATTATTGTTTACTGTTTACATATGTTGTGTTGTTTTATGTTGAAGAATCGTCGTTTGAAGTTAACAATAAAATATGTACCATTTGAGTTGTGGTTTGGGTTAACTATGGTATCAACCGGGGTAAGAGAAGTTACATCGCCACAAAAAGTCTTTTAAAGTAAAACTCACACTATATATAAAAAACCGATAAGTTAACTCTCATATTACAATTCATACAGCTGCCTCAAAAAGACATGAAAGAATTACAAATCTCACGTATCAATGTTCACTCATGTTTTCCTACTCGAAAGACCTAGCATTGGAGCCTGACTCCCAACTAGCAACAAAATCAAGAGTAAATGTGAGTCAACTCCCTCACAAATCCAAATGGTCACCTCCACAAAATCTTTGCTCAAACATAAGGCATGACCCATAATGGTAAATAAGACATTCCTGAGCGGATGAGCAATAAAGAAAGGCCCGAGCGGGGTGCAACTAAGTGCAAAACATGGCTTGATGAGGTGAAAATGAATAAAATCTTTCACAAGAACAAATAAGATGAACCTAACTCACACATGAGAGCTCAACATTATTGTTCATTGTTGTGGCGATGGATTAACTTTTTCATGAGAGAACAACAATCATAGCATATGTGATGAGCTACGCATACCTTTCTATGCCATTAGTCCATGATAGCTCGACATTGGTCTTCATAATTACAATCATAAAATAACTCACTCACGAAAGCTCGACAATCCTACATGTATAGTAATCAACATTATCTTATCCATTTAGCTTACAAGTAAAAGAGACTAGTGTAAAAAACCTATTTGAACCTAAAGGACCAATAAGCAAAAAGTATCTTACATTGTGCAAGTCACACAATTTTGCTATTAATTCCGTAATAAAAGGTCAATCCAAGAACTGCACTCTTTCTCCTACATACTCAATAGCCACAACCATCTCAATAGCGAGATATAAAACAAAGTGAACTGAGGTGAATACAATACAATCGAGATAAATAAAGTATTTCTTCATTTTAATTAGATAACTAACATTTACATAAATAACCAACTAGACCCAAATATATTTGCAGAAGCTAAAAACCAGGACCTATCAAAATAAAGGACGCCGACTACGAGTAGTTTTCCTCATAAGACTCTGCTTTCCCTTTAAACTCCAAGTCAACAAAGTCTGTCTTATCTATAGTCGCCTTATAAAATTCATCAATATCACACAATAATGTTGGAATGAAGACCTCCAAAGCTAGTTGGTTATGGCCAAACTTTAGGCTCGCCTCTTACCGCCAAGCTAAGACTTGAAAATATGTTGGGTTATACTTAAGTGAACCCATGAACTCATCAAGTTTCATATCCCCAGCTAAGTCCTTAAAAGTGACAACTAATGATAAATCGTGACTGCTCCGACTAAGTGATTTACCAATTCACTAATTCAACCATCTACAATGAGATTTTCTCCAATCACCTTGCCAACTCAACAACACTGGTCGAGTCCTCGATTAATGCTTGTCCAATGATTAGAGGCTAACTATTCAGGCCTAGCAACTATGAGCAATAGGCATAGGGTAGACTAGACGAAACCACCCTCAGTTTGTCAAGATAGCCTCAGCTTCGCACCTACAACAACAACAACTACATTAATAAGAAACCCACTAACTCACAACACTAGGAGATTCAGGTGACCCTGACTGTCTCCCTCAATGATGACTATTACAGAATATGTGCATCAGCTAATGGGGCAACCCAGAAAATCACATCCTCTTTTATTGCCTTGATAGCAAAAGAATATAATATCATAACGGTGCCACAAGATAGTTCACAAATTTCTTCTTCAACAAACTCATCATTGTAAAACCTATAGTAACTTTCATTTTCTACAAACGAATCGTGCATGAACACTCATCGAATGAGACCAACATAACATTCTTTCCTTCTATTGGGGCAACCACTTTCGCCTTCTTTATTTTGGATGTGTAGACCAAAATCATCTTTCTCTTTCTTCCCTCTAGGACATCCAACTTCTTACTCTTTACCATCACGACGCTGACTTCTTCATCGTTATCATCAGTTTCCAATGTCCATGGTCCATAAGTTGCAAAATTCAAAAGGCAAAGAAGAAGCAAAAGTCAAAATGTGAAACCCTTCTACATGGAGGGGTAAGAGATTTATAGGAAAGTAGATTGTGTTGATGTGGGCTAAACAATAATTGCGTCAAAATTCGTGAATAAAAATCCATGTTAACTTTCTAGAATTTTTGTTACGGACTATTTTCGATAAATATTAAATGCTAGTAATTATGCCAATGAGTCTCTAAAGGGCAACTATATAACTAAGTTGACACAAGCATTCAAACTCGCACATTACAACATGCAAGGTATGAACCCAATTCAAAGCAATAAACACCCTAAAAAAAACGCATTAGACAATGTTTCATTCTTTTGTTCTTTTTGCAATTAATTTTCAAAGAACAAGAGAGTAAGGGAACTAAATAGTACACGACTAGGGCAAATTCACTTAAAAAACAATAAAGGAGCCAAGCTAAACAGCCTAGCCTAACAACATCTTGTTGGATCAAGCCCAGTGTGCTCGTCGGGCAAGTTTGATGAGCACAGTTCGCCAACCAAGCTCAACGTAGCATCTAGCCGTCAATAGTATGGCAAACTCCCATGCCTATCATAGAGAAACTTCTATTAAGGCTCAAGAATAAAATCATCTTCACTTGCACTCACGCCACTAAAAGATCTGACACCCTCTCTAACATATCAATTATCTAATCCGACTATGCACTAAGGCTACAAGCCTTCTATATTCCATTCTAAATTTTATATTTATATAGCTCATTCTATAGCCTTAGCTCTAGTTCTTGAGAGTCAAGATACTACCCATAAATAGGAGTATCTCAGGGGCAACGAAAAGGTTCAAATTTTTTTATTATCCCCCTCTATTCTCATTATAGCATACTAAGCTTGATTTTAATTGATTTTATATCCACCTCACCTCTTTTCCCATCTTTCACATTTTCTCTAATTAGTAACACTTGAGCATGAACCACAAATAATTCAGGAGTCAACATTTATCCTAATTATTTGTAATCAATTATAAGAATCCTCATTTAGACTATCAATAAAAATAAATATCATTAACATTAGCATAACCTTTTAGGATTGGGTTTTTGAATCCCCATTCCTCATTTGTTACTAATCCCTAAGTTTAGGTAGAGGATATAAGATTCTTCATAGTCAAGCATTAGATTAAAAGGGGGTGTGACAATCACCTCCAACATGAAAAAAAAGCTAAAGCTCAAAGCTAAGGAGGCTACAGTACCACATTTGAGGCATTCTGTTAAACTAAAGATAAGAGAAAGAGACAATAGTAGGGAATGTATAGGTACTCACTGCTTCAATTCAAAATATAGAAAAGCCGCTATTTAGAGGATAGAGACCAAAAAAAATTGAGAATCAATAATATTTCTGTTAAATGTTTTAGAATATTTATGAAAATTATATATTATATGAGATATTTTGTGAGATATCACATAGTTATCTTATTAAGGTCTATTCCTTTGATAAGGGATAGACAACAACGACCAAGCACTGATACAACATCAAAAATAGCCATTCTTTTGGTTGTTTCTTTCATGTGACTTCAATGGAGCACCAATTTAATGCTACTAATGTTGGATGCCAGTTAATAGCTACCAAAAAAAGAGAAAAATAGGCATAACTCTTATGATCTAAAAGTATTTTACACCCCCACCCCTTTCTGATCTCAACTTCCCCAACCAAGTGTGATCACTAATATCCTAATAATGAGTAAGAAAGACTATGGGGTGACCTATAAGTGAAACTATGGGACACCACCACTATCCCAAACTCTAAGAGAGCATGCCTGATCTTACAAATTTATATATTATGCCACTTATCAAGTTCTACCATACATTATTGCTTAACTAAACATAAGTGATGAATTATGATATTATTCTTATTTGTATTAAATAAATATAATAAAATATTGACAAACTTATTAATTAATATAAGCTATAATTGATCAACTTATCCAAACAACTAAATTCTATTATCTAATATCTAATTTTAAAAGTTGCCCCATATGACAACCAACCATTGTCTCTCTAATACAATCATTCATCAACTCAGTCTTCCTATTTTTACCACTTATCCATCTTAACGATCCCATTTCTATCCCGCTTGTCTTGAATATTGATGAAATATTGCTCTTAGATGATAAAAACCATAATATAGCCAAAATAATATAATTTATAAAAGTTAATTATAAGATTGATGATGATATTTTCTAATCATAAACTACTCATAAAATGCTTCCATTTTAACAGCATAATTTTTATCCTTAGAAATTATATCCTCAATGATATCGTTAAACCTCAAAATAATATGTTCAAAATAGTTAAAACTATCATATCTAAGGATCACTATCTCTTAAAGTAATATTGATTTTTAAAGTACAACTATCACAATTATATTCCACATGCTAGACCTTTATTCTAATAATCCTATGCTTTTTACCTCTAAATGATCTTGTAAAATATTTCAAATTTTCACTTATTTAAGCACATCTCACCAATCATATATGAAAAACATATACCAATGAACCTTGCTCTGAATTTTCCTTAGAAGCAATTCCATAAGAAAATACAAACAAGAGCAAATTTAATATTCAACTTTGATTTAATAATATAATAATTGGGAAACCTACATACAGTCTAACCACTCCTCAAGGCTTTATAATGCATATCTCCAATAATTTAACATATCTATAATAATTTCTTTTATTAATGCAAACATTCTCCTAATACTCAAATACAAGCCCTCTTATGGTTGATCAAAATCATATGAAATCCCTTTTATACATCTATATTTTTTTCATTAATTGCCACAACACAAAAACATGTATATAGTATATTTTCTTAGTATGAAACTAAATTGAATTTTTTATAAATACATAATTTTCAAATTTTATATATGTTACTCTCTTATTATCTTTGCTCTTAATTGCACCAAAAAGATTCTCCTTAATTGACTTTGCCCAAAAATTTTTTTTCAATATTTATGTTCACACTTTCCTATATATTTCCCTCTATTAAGTAGGACACATTTATTGTTCTTGAATGAAACCAAAATGTTTCTTCTCCAACACATTATTTTAATTCAAAAATTTTAATAAAAAGAGTATCAACCAAATCATTGTATCACCCACAACCCTTTAAATCTTACTATGTACCCCATCTACATCTAAAGTTGTTCCTTTAAGCAAATTTTTAAAGATGACTTCACTTTTTTTAACAATCTATAACATACTTTGTTATTTTGTTCATTTTTCTCTTTAAAATCATTTCAACTCTCAATCAATAATTTTCCAAGCTCAAATTTTCATCTTTCCTTTACATTTTATCATGAATTAATGCCTCATTATCATTGTCTCTAATGAATCTAATAGCATATTGTTGAGATTAGGGTCAGCAAAGTCTAGTATTTCTTCTTCATACCAAAGTCCTTGATCACAAACTGACACAACACGAAAACAACAGTAGGTGGTCGTAAAAATTTCTTGATGTCATATTGCTTTAATATTAAAAATGATGCAATGTGAAAATCAAGGTGAAAGGGAAACAATTATTCTTTGATATAAGACAAAAACAAGATAAATGGAGAGCAAGCAGGCGAGTGGCAAATACAATGAAATACGGTAGATTTTTTTAAAGAAGTTCCATCATTTTAATAAAGCCTATATTTATAGATATCACCCACATCTTGCGTTTTATAAAGTTAAAGATGGAATAAAGAAATGTTTTTCTTTCAACATCTATAAAAATTGATTCTCTTTTTGTAGGTCTCATGCATTGTTCACCATTACCGCCTATCTCTCGCTTGAATGGTTTATTCATGTAAACTTCAAAAGTTTATTCTTCAAAATATCTTCTAGGTTGTTCCATAATATCAAATTCTTCCCTTTCCAAAAATAAAAAATTGAAAAAAAAAGCATAATATTCCATTTTTGTTGCCCACCTATTATCATTTTCTCTGAATTAGGAAAAAGGATACCGATGCAACCAACGATTAAAGAGTTCCAGTCAAGTAAGCAATGCTATTAAGAAGAGTAAGGCAGTGTTTGGTAGCATCATTTAAAGAGAATTTACCCAAAATCTAGCCAAACATTAAAAAAATGAAAAATGAAATCCAACTTTTCGTTAAATCAAAATTTTTCGTGTTACTTCTTTTCTTCCTGCGTTTCGTCTCTTTTAGGACTTAAATCCGGATTTAGTAAAAATGATTGTTAGACAGATTTAAAAATTTCTTCCTAAAGCCGCTCGGGAGTTCATCTCCATCACATCAACGATTGAATTTATTGGATTTGATAAATCTTATTTAACGTAAATTCAGGCTCCAATCAAACACTGCCTAAAAAGGGTAATCACATACCTGTAAACTGGCTTTTGCCAACGCTTCTTGGAACAAAGATCATGAAGCCTCTGTTTTGAACCATCTACTTCCTCTCCTCCATTTGCATCAGCCTTGCCCGTCACAAGCCCACCATTCATCTGTGTGGATGTTGCCACGTCTTCCAATGTTCTACTGCTCTGTGAAGAGCACTTGGCAATATCCATGCGGTCAGCCTCATCATGGCACAACTTTTGCAGTGCATCTCTGGCAGCATTGAGCTTTGCAATAGGCTTCTGCTCAGAGGACCCAACACCAAGAAGCTCCCCATCAACGTAAACATTAGTTATGTTAATATTTTCTTTCTTCCAATTCTTAAACTCGATACTCAATCCTTGCTTTTGACATAGCTCATAGATGTGTGAAACGGGCTGCTGGTTTGGAGTTTCCACAGTAATGATTGGCTCTAAAATTCCCCTAAAAACCTATCGGTGTAATCATTAAAAAAAAAAAGCAAATTTCAGCCTTGTTAGCACAAAATCGGAATCATGATTCATAAAGAAAGAAAAAAATCCAGGAAAAATATCAAATTACCACATAAGGGGGGAAAGTAGAAACAGGTGGAAATTTTGAGCAAAAGAAAATCAATCAAAATATCCAGAAAGAAGGAAAAAATTTACCTTCCAGAACTCCACGAGATTGAAGCTACAGTCTATGTAGATAGCGGCAGCAATAGACTCTACAATATCCGCCAAAACCTTAGGAGCTTTTACCATGCTTCCGCCATATGAAATTCCAGCATAGTCCTCCTCTTTTTCTTTTCTAACTGCTTCAGAGAATTCCTGCACCTGGGAAAAAAGAAAATCCTAAAGTTACTACTCCGATAGAATCGCACAAACAAAAATTACTAAGATTAAAATGAAGCGATAAATTGACACCATTAAATCAAGCGAGGGTGAGTTCCGACGGAGATAGCGGTAAAAATCATGACGAACGGCGACGCGAGCGAGTTTCTCGGTGGAGATATTGGCGGCTCGGAGGAGCGAAAGAGCACCAGGACCGACTGAAGGGTTCGTAAGGTAGACAAAATTGGTGAATGCAAGGTTAAGCACAGCATCTCCGACGAACTCAAGCCTCTGGTAAGAAATGCGGCTTGGGTGGGAGGAGTGGGTCAGGGCCTCCTCCAGGAGAGATAAATTACTGAATGAGTAGCCAATGACGAATTGTACTTGTTCTAATGCTTCCTGCATCTCCTCGTCGACGTTGGACGTCACATCCTGCGCAGGAGTCGGCGGAGGGGAATCAAACAAGGAGGGTGTGAAATCTACAGGCGACGCCGCCGAAGCGAATAGGAGAGCGGACGCTGGCCGCATCGATGCAATGCTAAGGTAGAACTCCTCCATAGCCGTCTCTATCTCTTGCAATTCTAGCGCTTTTGAGGGTAATGGGGGGAGGAGAACGGAAGAGCAGGTATTGGTAAGGTAATAAATATGAGCAATAATTCTTCCAATGTTATATTTGCACTTTCTATTAAAAAAAAAAGGGAAATCATCAATACTATTCTAAACTTCGACAGCAAGGAATGAAGGATGGTGAGGTGCCGTGCGTCAATCCACAATTTCACTGAATCTCTTTAAAATATGCAAGTTTATTGCATGTCAACAGAAGTTCGTTTTTAATGCGACTATAAAATAAATTATTATCTTTTTGGAGTCCTTCTACATTTGGAACTAAAACTTTTAATTTCGGATTGAATGAATCAAATCAAATATTTTATTTTGAGTTCAAATTTTATCTTATTGAAGTATAATTTTTTAGTTTTACAATTTCATTTGTAGTTACTCTTTATGTATGGCTAAAAGTTCATAGACCGAATTTAGAGTCTATTTGAGATAGTTGTAGCTTGTTAATTAGTTGTTGATAAGCAGCTGCCGCAGAAAAGCTACTGCGCAGTAGTTGATCCGTATGAGCTGACTCACTGTTTAGTTTGTGCTTTCGAAAAACAACTATTTTGTAGTTATTTCCAAACAAATGATAATTTTACCCTTGTGTAGTAATATTGTTTGCAACATAAGTATCATAGCAATATATTTGATACTTGAGAAGCAAAAAACAACTTAAGAAGAACTGTACAAAAAATAAAATATACATCTCATTTAACAGTAAGTATTATAATTATGACAAAAAAAAAGATTATTTAAATTACATTTAATAATATGAAAATATTAATTTTAAAGTGGAGACTACGTATGTCAGTAGTTATGTCGTCCTTCAGGAATAGCTTCACCCTTGGTCACTCTCGGCAGTTGATTCTTCAAGCCTATTTGCCCACCGGAAGAAATAACAGTTCTTTGTGATTCGCTGTGAGCACCTGTAGAATTGTCTCCCGTAGGAGATCTATCAAGTAGATCCATGATTTATATGTAGCTTATCGAGTAGATTTATAAATATGGGTTGTGTCATATGAAACATATTGATGAATCTCGTAGGGGTCTTTGTAGTAGCTCCCCAACATACTTATTGTCAATGTAAGTAGATGTCATGCAAAGAGTTCGATCAATGTACAAGTTGTAGTACTCATATAACATAAAAACTGTTGTCGCAATTTTCCTTCTGCACCTCTCTCTTTATGAGTCTATGCTAAAGAAATGTTCTGTACAAGTAATACATGTCAATCTCACCGCATTAAAAAATATCAAAAATGAAATCACAAAGCGTACAATAAGAAGAAATAATATAGAATAGCAAAATATTTGATTAAACTACATGAAATAAATCCAAGCAGTACAATAATAACTGCATAAAATCAAATGTCTTTGCTAGCAAAAAGAAACGCAAATAATTGACCCTGCGATCGAGGGCTATCTTCATGAAGCACAATACAACCCATAATCCACAACTCAATGAAGCACCCTCCTATGTCATCCATTCTTCAAACAGCAAAGGGACTAATAAAACCCCTTCCCATATTTTTAATTAGAGGCAATTACATACAGACCACCCGAAATGTTTCCATCAACATATAAAGCATCCTCTTTCATCCATTTTGCAATTCATAGCTCAAACATTAAAAAAAATTGTATAGCATTGAATAGAGGCAATTGCAAGCAGGCCACCTGAAAGAATGTTATGAACAAATCAAGCACAAATTTACATCCATTTTCCAAATTGTCACTCAAACATCAAATGAATTGATAAAACCCAATCCCATATTTTTCATTTGAAGCAATTAAGTATATGGCACCCCAATGCTGCTTACACCAATGAAACACCCACAACACACACAACCCTACACCACGCACACACTCACAACCACAACACAACACTCAACCACAACCCACAACACACACAAACAACCACATCACAACATACCCACATTGAGGCCCACAACACACATAACCCCACACCAAACATCCACAACCACGACACACAACACCTAACTATAACCCACAGCACACACAAACAACCACACCACAACACAATCTGCTCTTCAAACCACAAAGGGGTTATACACAACCACGACACACAAAACCTAACTACAACCCACAGCAGACACAGACAACCACACCACAACACAGTTCGCTCTTCAAACCACAAAGGGGTTAATAAAAGCCCTTCCCATATTTTTCATTTGAGGTAATTAAATACATGGAAACCCATTTGTAAGGATATACACCAATGAAGTGCACACAACCCCATACAACACACCTGTAACCACAATACACAATACCCAACCACAACCCACTGCACACACAAACAACCACACCATAACACAACCTACATCAAGACCCACATCTCGCATAGCTCTATACCACACACACACACACACACACAACCATGAAACACGCACTCACATCACACACATACCCACAACCACAACACACAACACCCAACTACATCACACAACCCACACCTCAATGAAGCACCCTCTTTCATCCCATATTTTTAATTCGAGGCAATGCCATACATGCCAACCAAAACATTATTATTTACAAATGAAGCATCCAATTTCATCTATTTTTTCAATTCATAGATCAAACATTAAAAAAAAGTGTTGTATTGAATATAGGCAATTGTGAATAGGTCACCCAAAAGAATACTATGAAAAAATTAAGTACCCTTTTACATCCATTTTTCAGATTACCAATTAAACAGCAAAGGAATTGGTAAATCCTCATCCGATATTTTTCATTTAAGGCAAATACATACAAGACACCTAAAAAGTTGCTATCTACAAATGAGCACCCTTATTAATAAATTTTTCAGATTCCAAGTCGAGAACACACTTTCAACCATTTGCCAAATTCCATCAAAAAATTGAGAAAATTTAATAAAGAAAGTCATTCCATTGAAAAATCACATAAAGAAAACCATTTCATAAAAATATCGTCAGAAATCGCATATTGAAGAGCATTTCATCGAAAATTACTTACAAAGAACAATAACCAGAGATCGGAGGGAGGAGGAAAATGTGAAAGACATTACTAAGTGCGAGAGAGAAGCAATCGAGGAAGAGAGGGGAGAGAGGCGAGCACCTAGGGCAGAAGTTGGGCGAAGGAACGCGGTCGAGAGGGGTAGGGTTGAGAAGAGCAGTGGGGTAATAGTCATGCAAAAAAACGCAGGCAGTGGGGTCAAGCCCATGACTGCATTTATAAGACATATCAATCAAATTTTTACGATAAGCACCACCAACGCAATAACCAAATGGGTAAGCTGGTATTTTCAAAATGTACTTCACCAAATAAGCTGCCCCAAATGGGTTTGTTGTTCTATCTTTTGTGAAAATTATTATTTTAATTTAAATTAATATGTATACATAATTTTAGTTTCGAAAATAAAATTTTAATTTTTAAAATATGAGATAAAATAGATCACACACACTTAATAGTTTAGATAATTGAGCACAATACCACAAATACTACACTACCCCGAGAGATGAGCATATTTCTTGTTAGTAAGCTCATATATTTAAACTAAAAATTTTTTGACACCCTTTTAGTCAGCAAAGCTTATGACTGACAATTACTCTATCTGATATAAAAAATCAGATAGGCTTAAGATTATCTAGGTTCCTAATTTTCTATAGAGACAAGCCTCTGTAGTTAATTATATCTTATACAACCATAATTACCTAAGAAAACTGTCGATTAAGATCAGGGGTTTCAACTTCAAGTATTCAATGTATAATTTATGTGATTGTTTATAGGAAATTCAAATCAAAAGGGCTTGATATGGAATGGTTATGTTGGAAATCAAAGGAGCGAGAAGTAGAGGACATCATAAATTTTGAGGAGAACACTGATAACTCCCAAACTATCCTATTATTTGGCTTTATATTTTGGAAACAATAACTATTTAATGTTTACTCCTACCAATTATTTAAAATTATGGCATACATTTGCACAAAATATGACCATGCAAATAGCCTAGAAGGATAGGAGGGTTTACGTCGTACGACACGGACAATCTCGAAACCCTAAAAAGACTTGGGACTTACACTGCGCAATATGATTATGTAGAAGCCGAAGAGATAAAGTAAGGATGTATGTCACACTATACTGACAACCTCAAAGTCCTACGGGTTAATTTTATTTAAGACTGAGGAAAGTTTAGTTGATTCATGTTTTATCGTTTGAAGTCGTCCTCCGTCCGTCTACACCCTCATCCTGCTTTCTGGAAAATTAGCTCCAATCTCCTTACTTGTGATGGTTATAGGTTTAAGATTTATGATTGGACTTATAGTTACAGTTGGGTCTCAAGGCTTGTTGTAATTGCTCCCTTAAATAGTGTTCCATTGTTCTCTACCCTAGGGGTCATTTTAGGTATATTAAATTATGTATAAGTCGATAAAAATAAGAAAAAATTGCAGTAAAAAGGAAATAAAATGATAGTGCGTACATGCCACCTCCGACATTGCTGCTAAAAGGTTAGCATTGTGATCATAACATCCAAATATTTAGAGAAAATTCAAGGAAACACAAGTAGGTGAATTAAGTTAAATAAGCCAATATAGAAGATTGGGCTAAGTGTAAGAATTTCAAGTTATGGGGTGGACTCAGAATTATCATTCCCAAAGGATTTCGTAGGAAACTATCCGTAATCTGTGAGTATAAAGCCCAACTTTGACTATAAATTACAAATAAGGCAATCCTTACCCCCAGCCCAGGTAACCGAAAAGTGGACACAGAGAAGGTAGTACCCAAGATTTATAGTTTTTCGTGCATATAAGTAAGATAGATTTTCACTTAGCTATCAAAATATTAGTTTTACAAGAAATGGTATTTGTTGTGTCATTGTATTATATATTTTATAAATCAAATTGTCCAGAAGTCAATTACACTGTCGGGCCAAAACTACCAGTAACCTAAAAAAATCAAGGGTTATTTCTTATCAAATATCATTAAATAGTAGTGTCAATCCTATACCATCACAAGGTCCTTGGGTCAGGAGGTACATTACGATTCTGTCATCATAAATTTACCACTAGACACCTTTCTCATCACTGTTCGTGCCACCAAAATCTTCAGCTTACACTACCCCGATGATCTATTTGTGGTCACATTTTAGATATCCTCAGTGCCCACAATGGTCTGAATACCATATTTAAGACTCGTATCCTTGAGCATTGGGTTTTATTATAGATTAAGTGGTGATAGGATAATTCACACTAATGTATGTCAATTTAAAGTGCCCTGAATCATAACTTGGTGAGTCCTTAAGGTTTTCATTTTTTTGTTTGGTTTTAGTAGTTGTTATATTTTGAGTATAATTTTCCTTAACAAATCATAATAAGCCCAAATGTCCTATGAAATATCCATAATTTTTTTTAAAATATTCAGAGAGTAACTCCGAACAAACTTTAGGATCTCTTGAGCTATTCCAAGTTTAATTGGTCTTGCTATATTTTTGAGTTAATCAACTTGTTAAAAATGTGTTGTTGACCTCACTTTTGGTTGAGGTTTAGTTTTTCCTCTTTAGTAGCCTAAGGTCTAGCCATAGGACTTTCCTATTGACTATTCTTAGAAAACTAGACAAGGAACCCTCACCATTAGAAATTCTACACTCCTCTTTACTCAGCTTGAAGTTCCACATATTGGTCCTAACCTCTAGCACTTAGTAGGTGGGGTCACTGTGGGGGAACTCAAGATGAGTCACCCTTAGGACTGTTGGACCTTAGGGTTGACCCTGGGTGTTGGTCTAGGGCTTAAGGTACATACTTGCACTCACAATCACTCACTATCTTAAACTTAAACTTCTAGGCTTTGATCCCTTGATATTTTTGGGAGACTCACGTAGGTGGTCTCCTAAAACCATTAGCCCTAGGCTAGGGTTTGCCTAAGATCACTACATAGAGGACCCAAAATGAGTTTTCCTTTGGTCCATGACTTATTGATGGTGGTTGACACTCCAAATCTACCAGACTCTACCAAGATACCCAATCTAACCTTTTGCCCCTAAACTCCCCCAAATTACCTAGATACCTTTGGCCAAAATTCCCAAATTTACCCAAAATACCCAAAATGGTTAAAAAAATTATTTCAAACACCTTGAAAACACCCAAACTACCCAAAATCACCAAAATTTGCCAAATTACCAAAATACACCTCCTTACCCCAAATTCCAAAATTTCCAAAAAAATTCCAAAAATTCCCAAAACCCCCCAAATATTCCCAATTTCATTTTTCTCAATTATCACATGACCCAATTTGGCAAATTTGATCATCTTTGACAAAATGCCCCAAATTGTCCTTTAAAGGCCCATATTTTTCCCAAATCACTCCAAATGTTTATCAAATTGGTCTCAATTTACCCCAATTTCAATT